>NC_041392.1:37737134-37761415 GCF_002162155.2 Triticum dicoccoides
TGTCTTCTCCTTTCATGCAAGTATCTCCATCTCAAAAAAAAATCACGTATCTCTTCAAATTCTATCTATCTATCTATCTATCTATCTATCTATCTATACCTATACTAATTAAGGACTTCCCAGAAATTACCACATTAATTAGTAATTAAGAGGCATTAATCTGGTTGGACCAAATTATAACGGTCTAGATTCATCTTTACAATTCTGGGCAAAAAATAAAAAAATACCTAAAAAACAAGCACATAATCCAGTCTCACATATCTCTCTCCAACGGCGAGAGTAAAAAAATCCCACGTATCTCACCCACGACCCAACTGTCTCCACCTTTCATGCAAGTATCTCCATCTCAAAAAAATAAAAATTCACGTATCTCTTCAAAAATCCTGGCGTGAAAAAGGAGAAATTCCCAACCACCAACTGGGTCCGAATTATAACGGCCAGTTATAATCTAAAATTAATCGAAAAAAACCTGTAGCAATCTGATTAGACTCCATATGCGTCATGTCTATCAAGTTTTGTTTCTTGCCATCTCAAAAAAAAAAGATTTCTTTCTTGCCAATCTAGCTTAACCAATCAACTGTCCCAGGTTTTCACGCAGGAAAGAACTCACCCGTAGCTAGCCAATCAACTGACCCAGGCTTCTGAAGTCTGAACCCACCTCTATCTGGATCAATCTACGATCAATCAACCCTAGCTAGCCAATAACTGTCCCCGGCTGCTGAACAGAAAATATCCCCCGTCCAATAGCCTCCTTTCCTTCGCCCTACCATGTTAGATCCACCATCACCCATGACGACAGCTCTTCCTGAACCTGCATCTATCTGGATCGCCCTTCATTCTTGCTCAGCTTCATTGTTGCATCAACACAGGAAACGAAGCAAGACTAATCCAGAAAATATGGTACGTTCCAATTCATCCTGCAAATTCTCCTACCAATATTCCAATCTATATTCCGTCCTGTACGTGCAACTATACAACGGAAGAGTGCTGATGGGCGATAACAATTGAAAGTAGATTGGGTGGCGGCCGACACTTTGTCCTCTCCAAGTTCTGACTTGTTTAGAATACTAATCAATCGCCCCTCACAGGAATGTTGTCTCCTTACTCGGCACAAGCAAAATCAAGCCCAACGCAAGGAAGAGAAAGGATTATAGTGAAGAGAAAAGGGTTGATGTCGACTGAGGACTGTGTATAATGGCAGAGATATCAAATCCATGGGAAAAAGATTTGTGTGGCCACTTGCCAGTATGCGTGCTGCACAAGCAGTAGATCTTGAACCACACTATCACTGACTTGGCAAGGATAAGATCGTGCTATACAAGTGGTATTCCTCCACACAATATTCACTTGATGTATTCCCAGTACAAATCATTAGGTAATTTTCCTACAATTTCTTATTTCCTACTGTGAGATGATTTTCCTACTATGTTTGACAAATTGTTCACTCGATGAAGATGTCAACTGTAATGGAGGGATTTTCCTCAGAATATCAGGTTTATTGTTCAATCAACCAGTAAAGATTTCATTATCAGTGTGTCAGTATATGGTCACAGTTACAATTGTGCTGCTTCTACCCGCACATAATAAGTTACGATATGCCAATGCTCCTAAGTCATGTGTTCATAACTTCATATAGAAACGTACTTTTAGCTTTCCAAATTGAAGGTAATGTTCTCAATCAGACACCATTCGTGCTAGCCGATACTGTAGTTGTCTTAACATCCTTCATTATGGCAGATTGCAGTTATGTACTACTTGATAAGTGTGTATCTAAATTCTTATGAAAAAAATACATCTCCTGATTGTTTGTTTTTAACATGGCTATCATTTCTAGATGTGGTACTATGGCAATAGCTTTGAGGTCAGCCTTAAAACGTAGGGAATAATATTTAGGGTTGCAAATTCCAGGTGTCGGTCACACAAAGCATGTATAACAAAGAAAATGAGGGGCGGTCTCAAGTGTTATTAGTGATAAATTACTTGCATGTTATAATTATCTCTCCTTTAATGGTGCGTCTAGCATATACTGACATAGGTTTGCATGCACGAATAAATAGTACTACGCAATTTTTTAATAGTGTAGCTCTTCCTAGCACCGATTGATGTATTTTCTGAAACTCAGCAAATTGTTCAGATTGTTTCCAGTTCCTTTGTACATATATATTGCCTGCTAGATAATGGTAAAGAACCCTGAGCTATGCAGACCACCATCCAAGTGGTGGTTGTCTTTGTTATTCATCTTCATTATTTGGGTGTTCGCATGCCGCCGCGGCAAACATCGCAGCAAACAAAACACTAAGGGCCGAACAAGCATGTATTTTATATTTTTGTCAGTTCTTCATTTACCTATGTCAGAGGGAAAAAAGGCAAAAGTCTGTGATATGAATTTTTCTAGGTATAAAGTTTGAGTTTGGGTGACATCAGTATTTACAAATTCTCTTGAAATTATTACATTCAGCTGATAAAAACGAAAACAAATGTAGCCATTTATCTGGTAAGACTTAGTTATGATGGTCTATTTAAAAATGTTATTTCTTGCATTACGACATATAAACAACAAAGATCGATTTGCACTCAGGGTAAAGTTAAAATGTAGTATCTTAGGACAACTATTTCTTGCTCATAGACGAAGCTTACCATACCATTAATTGTATATGCACTAAAAAAAGAATGTTTCCATAATTTATTCTATGACAAAAATATACAACTGTAATATATGCTTAGCCTCCTTCCTCAATATTAATGATTTGGCACATTTGTTTTTACCAACAAACCTGAGGGCTTTTAGTTCTTTATGAAAGATCTTTACATTGTTTATAAGCAACTGCATGAGATATTTAAAATCTGAGTAAAACAAAAAACGAACTAGCTATTTGCTATGCTGCCCTCATTAGTAACGAGACGATAGAAGATTTCTATTTCCTGAACATGTATGGTAACTAAGATCAAACCGCTCCATCAGATGGGACCAAAAAGCATAAAATATTTTGAATGGTATACTTAATTACTCCCTCCGTAAAGAAATATAAGAGCATCTAGATTACTAAGGTAGTGATCTAAACATTTGTATCTTTCTTTACGGAGGGAGTATATTGGAATATTTTACATATATACAATGGATATGACGCGTTATCTCAGTTTGGGAAAAAGCTATCATCTACCTTTTACTATTAACAACTATAAGTAATAGTTATTTATTTATTCTAATGAACATTCAGAAGTAAATGTCTGCTTAACGTGAACTTCACCATCGTGTGACTAAACTTCTTCATCAGCGTGTAACTAAATTTTGTTATAGATCACATATCACTGACAACATAACATTTTTTTGTTCACCCAACTATCATATTAATCCCTAGAAAGACTAATGTGGATTAGAATGGTTAATCTCGCAAATGATCTTTTTGATTTAACACACTATTTAATTATTATATTATTAAAATAAACAAAAACTAGCCCGTGCAAGTGCACGGGTTGACGACTAGTTCTTATATAATTCCTGGCAAGAGTTTCAGGGGGCCTTTCAGTGATGGCACAATCCAGAAGGGCTCATGGAACTGAACACGGAAGAAATATGCAACTAAACATATGCAAATACATATCTCAATGAGTACAACAAGTAATTCACTCGCCAGGTCTCGGTGTCAAAAACGGCGGATCTCGGGTAGGTGGTCCCGAACTGTGCGTCTAAGGCTGATGGTAACAGGAGGCAGGGGACATAATTTTTACCCAGGTTCGGGCCCTCACGATGGAGGTAATACCCTACTTCCTGCTTAATTGATCTTGATGATATGAGTATTACAAGAGTTGATCTACCACAAGATCATAGAGGCTAAACCCTAGAAGCTAGCCTATGATTATGATTGTTGTTGTCCTACGGACTAAACCCTCCGATTTATATAGACACCGGAGGGGGCTAGGGTTACACAGAGTCGGTTACAAGGGAGGAGATCTACATATCCGAATTGCCAAGCTTGGCTTCCACGCAAGGGAGAGTCCCACCCGGACACGGGACGAAGTCTTCAATCTTATATCTTCATAGTCCAATAGTCCGGCCAAAGTATATAGTCCGGCTGTCCGAGGACCCCCTAATCCAGGACTCCCTCAGTAGCTCCTGAACCAGGCTTCAATGACGATAAGTCCAGCGCGCAGTTTGTCTTCGGCATTGCAAGGCGGGTTCCTTCTCTGAATACTCCATAGAAGATTTTGAACACAAGGATCGTGTCCGGCTCTGCAAAATAAATTCCACATACCACCGTAGAGAGTATATTATTCCACAAATATGATCTGTTGACAACTTTTTATAACGTGACATCCTGCCGTGACCCGGTCATTATGAACCGTTTTTCCCTGCCTGCCACTGCACGTGTTGCGAGGCGGTTTTATTGGCACATCTTGTCGAAGCAGAGATCGTGTTCCCCTTATCACGGGTGAGGGAGTCCTGGATTAGGGGGTGTTCGGATAGCCGGATTATACCTTCAGCCGGACTCCTGGACTATGAAGATACAAGATTGAAGACTCTGTCCCGTGTCCGGAAGGGACTTTCCTTGGTGTGGAAGGCAAGCTTGGCGATACGGATATGAAGATCTCCTACCATTGTAACCGACTTTATGTAACCCTAACCCTATCCGGTGTCTATATAAACCGGAGGGTTTTAGTCCGTAGGACAACATACACATCAACAATCATACCATAGGCTAGCTTCTAGGGTTTAGCCTCCTCGATCTCGTGGTAGATCTACTCTTGTACTACCAATATCATCAATATTAATCAAGCAGGACGTAGGGTTTTACCTCCATCGAGAGGGCCCGAACCTGGGTAAAACTTCGTGTCCCTTGTCTCCTGCTACCATCCGGCCTAGACGCACAGTTCGGGACCCCCTACCCAAGATCCGCCGGTTTTGACACCGACATTGGTGCTTTCATTGAGAGTTCCTCTATGTCGTCGCCATCAGGAAGGATGCCTCGCCCCGTCTTTAAAGACGACACCGTTGCTAAGGGAGCTTTGGTTGTCGGCCAAACCCTCCGGTTAGGTGGCTTTCTCATGATCACCTGTTCGGCTTCTGCGCCGACGATGACCTCTCGAGCCATCGAAAACAATCTTCATGTCAGCTCGGAACTCGTCGAGCAGTTAGATCCAATGGAGATTTCCTCCATAAATGAGCTCTTGGATCACTTCGCCGCCCTGGGAGTCGCTACGGATTACGACCAGATTGGGCCTAAAACCGATCTGGGAGAGATTAACTCTCCCCAAGTCATCCATCACGTTGCCGTGGTAGAGGGACAGTGCGGTGACCCTTCATCTATCTTAAGGACTCGCTACGTCCGGATTCTCGATCCATCCAAGCCGGATACCCGCGGAGGGGAGGGTATCACTCAAGACCTGAACTTAGAGTCAGGCGACGGGTTGGATTAATTAGACAACATCCAGGAATCCAAATTTTCGAGTTCAGAAATTCCTCGGCCTCTAAGCCTTAGATGGGGTGAGGCTTCGGATCTAATTCCACCCACCCACCCCAACATAAGCGATCTATCCAAAATCAGGCAAGAACCCGATGAAACAGTACATCATTACTGGGCCAGATTCCTCCTGGTTAAGAACAGGCTAAGGGACTGCCGCGAGGAAGACGCAATCTCAATCTTCTGCAATAATTGCATGGACAAGGGAATACTCAACGCCATAAGTCGCCGTGTTATTACACGCTTTGCTGACTTGGCGTCCATTGTACGAAAGTACTGTGCGATGGAAAGCGCCTGGAAAACCAAAATAAAATTTTGGGAAAATCCGGCCCTGAATACAAACCCAGTCCGAAATAAAAGGGTGCATCATCACCAGTCACCCGGGTCAAGCACTAAAAAGCAAAAACCCTCTACAAGGCATGGAACCGTACTGGAAGGGTGGCTTAATGGACCCTGTAAAATTCACAGTACAGAGGATGCCACACCAACTCACAGCCTCAGAGCATGTTGGATACTCCGGCAGGTGGCCAAAATTGGCGAAAATCTCCTAATTCCGGAGGCCACAGAAAGCCAACCCAGAGACACCAATACAGTATTAACAGTCTTCGAGACTTTCGCATCAAATAATATGCGAAAAAAGACACTCCGTAGCCTTGCCGAAGTCAATCAAGTAGAAACAATAAACCCATGGAGTGACACGGCTATTACCTTTAATGCCAGTGATGAACCTAAATTCCGAACAGCCCGAGCACCAGCCGCATTGGTCCTCAGTCCAATAGTGGACGGCTTTCGTCTTACCAAGGTACTCATGGATGGCGGCAGCGGATTGAACCTCATTTACGAGGAGACTCTTCAAAAAATGGAAATAGACTGGAACCGCATTGAGCGAAGCGGCACAACCTTTAGAGGAATAATCCCCAGTCGGGAAGCGCGCTGTACAGGAAAAATCACACTAGATGTGGTGTTCGGCACGCCGGATAATTACAGGTCCGAAGAGGTCACCTTCCAGGTGGCTCCGTTCAGCAGCGGTTTTCACGCTCTGCTAGGGCGGGAAGCATTTACAATCTTCTAAGCAATACCCCATTACGGGTACATGAAGCTCAAGATGCCCGGGCCTAACGGGATCATCACTCCCGCTAGTGATCCGGACATAGCACTCCGCGCCGAAAACAAGACAACCGCACTGGCCCTCGAGGCACTATCCAAAGCCCTAGCGGCTGAGGAGCTGACTGCGCTGCGCTCTATGGTGAATAGGGATGACATGGTACTCGACAAAAGACCCAAGTCCACCTCCTTTAAACCGGCGGATGAAATAGTCAAATTCCAGGTCCATCCAACGGACCCCAATAAAACAGCTTCCATCAGGGAACAGTTAAACCCTGATGTCGATGCCGCATTGCGAGAGTTCCTACAAGAGAACTGGGACATTTTCGCCTGGCACCCTTCAGACATGTCAGGAATCCCACGCAGGCTGGCCGAGCACAGCTTAAATATCCAAACAGGATTCAAACCTGTCAAACAGGCTCTTCGGCGTTTTTTCGAACCTAAGAGACAGGCCATGTGAGAGGAGCTAGCAAAGCTATTGGAGGCCGGATTCATCAGAGATATAAAACATCCGGACTGGCTAGCAAACCTGGTGATGGTACCAAAGAAGGACAAATCCTGGCGCCTGTGTGTTGATTTTAAAGACCTTAACAAGGCTTGCCCAAAGGATCCCTTCCCCCTCCCCCGCATCGATCAAATTATCGACGCTACCGCAGGACACGATTCGTTGTGTTTCCTCAACGCATATTCTGGCTACCATCAAATCAAGATGGCAGAACTAGACCAAGCCGCAACGGCATTTATCACACCATACGGGCCATTCTGCTTCAACACGATGCCCTTCGGGCTCAAAAACGCCGGCGCAACATATCAGCGCATGATTCAGACATGTCTGGCAAGCCAGATCAGCAAAATAGTGGAGGCATATGTAGATGATGTGGTCGTCAAAACAAGACATGTTGAATCTCTAGTAGACGACTTGAGGCTCACATTTGATAACCTCTCAACATACGACATCAAGCTCAACCCGGAAAAATGCGTTTTCGGCGTTCCAGCCGGAAAGCTCTTGGGCTTCATTGTATCCGGTAGAGGAATTGAAGCAAATCCAGCCAAGATCCGAGCTCTGTCGCAACTGAATATCCCAAAGGACCTCAAACAAATACAAAAGTTAACCGGATGCGTGGCGGCTCTAAGCCGCTTCATCTCCCGCTTGGGAGAAAAGGCCCTACCCCTTTATCGCCTCCTTCGGCGCACCGAACACTTCAAATGGACGGACGCAACCACGGTCGGACTTGACAAAATAAAAGCCATGCTGGCAACAAACCTAGTCCTGGCCGCGCCAAACATTGGCGAACCAATGCTATTATACATTGCAGCAACACATTAGGTTGTAAGCGCAGTGCTCGTCGTCGAACGAGAAGCGGACGGACACAAATTCCCCCTTCAAAAGCCGGTCTATTATGTGTCCACTGTCCTCACTCCCTGCAAATCACGGTACCCGCATTATCAAAAAATTGCGTACGCGGTATTCATGGCATCCCGGAAGCTACGACACTACTTTCAAGAGTGTTCAATAACAGTAGCCTCGGAAGTACCACTTAACGATATTATAAACAACCATGACGCAACAGGACGAATTGCAAAATGGGCCATTGAGCTCCTCCCATTCGACATAACTTATAAGCCACGACGAGCCATCAAGTCGCAAGTCTTGGCCGACTTCGTCGTAGAATGGACGGAGGCCGAACTCCCTAAAGAGTATGGCACATATTCAAATTGGATCATGCATTTCGACGGCTCCAAGATGTTGGCCGGACTGGGAGCTGGCGTCGTTTTGACATCCCCCACAGGAGACACAGTTCAATACGTACTACAGATTCTGTACACGGACTCCAACAACGCAGCCGAATATGAGGCCCTTTTACATGGTCTCCGGATGGCAGTATCCATGGGCATCCAACGCCTAGAGGTGCGCGGGGACTCGAACCTCGCAATATCCCAAATAAATGGAGACTTCGATGCCAAGGATCCAAAAATGGCAGCTTACCGCAACACCGTCCTAAAGATGTCAGCTCGGTTCGAGGGGCTTGAATTTCACCATATAGCCCGGGAAAATAATCAGGCGGCAGATGTCCTGGCACGCATCGGCACAAAATGCGATGTTGTCCCCCCCCCCCAACATCTTCTTGGAAAGGCTGTTCAAGCCATCCGTAGTATGGGAAGGGGAGCCAAACAATAACAGCCCGAACCCAACCGCACTGCCCGACACCGAACATTCTGACACAATCGGAGGGTCTGCCAATGAAACAACACCTTCAGCCCACATAATAATGGTCGTTATCGCCCCGTGGACAGAACCATTCCTCACCTACCTTACTAGGCAGGAACTCCCTGAGGACCAAAATGAAGCACGCTGCATAGTGCGGCGATCCAAAGCCTACAGAGTCCACGAGGGAGAGCTTTATAAGAAAAGCACTACCGGAGTCCTTCAAAGGTGCATCTCCGAAGAGGAGGGGCGGAACCTCCTGGCTGAAATTCATGCCGAACTTGGCGGTCATCACGCGGCAGCCCGGTCCCTTGTAAGCAAGGCCTTCCGTATAGGCTTTTATTGGCCGACGGCCCGGGAAGA
This sequence comes from Triticum dicoccoides, assembly GCF_002162155.2. Lineage (NCBI taxonomy): Eukaryota > Viridiplantae > Streptophyta > Magnoliopsida > Poales > Poaceae > Triticum > Triticum dicoccoides. Next base: position 37,746,267 of record NC_041392.1, read on the forward strand.
CACTCATGACTTAGTGCACCGGTGCACCGGTTGCCAGCTCTTCACAAACCAAAGCCATATGCCACCCACCGCCCTCCAAACTATCCCCATTACTTGGCCCTTCGTGGTCTGGGGGCTTGACATGGTTGGACCCCTTAAAGGCGGAACCCACAAACAAAAATATTTACTGGTCATGGTGGATAAGTTCACCAAATGGATAGAAGCCAAGCCTGTTAAGACGGCCGAATCCGGACCGGTGATAGACTTTATATCCGGGGTTGTACACCGTTACAGCGTCCCCCACAGCATCATCATTAATAACGGCACGAACTTCACGGCCGATGAGGTAAAACTCTGGTGCAAAAACATGGGCACCAAGCTCGATTATGCTTCCGTCTATCACCCACAAACTAACGGCCAGGTCGAACGTGCAAATAGTCTTATCATGAGCGGCATCAAACCTAGATTAGTGCGGTCCCTCAAGGAATCTAACACGCACTGGGTAGAGGAGCTCGACTCCGTACTCTGGGGGCTGCAGACCACGCCGAATCGCACCACCGGATAGACACCATTCTTTATGGTGTACGGCGTAGAGGCAGTTTTGCCTGGTGACATAATTCATGACTCACCTCGAGTGCGCATGTACGAAGAAAGAGAAGCCGAGCTCGATCGGCAGGACAGTTTGGACGCATTGGAGGAGGAGCGTGACGTGGCAAAAGCCCGTTCCGCATTCTATCAACAGCAGGCTCGAAGATACCAAAGCAGAGAAGTACGGGCCAAAAATTACAACGTTGGCGAATTAGTTCTACGACTACCGGACAAGAAAAAGGACAAACTCAAGCCCAAGTGGAAAGGTCCCTTCATAATTGACCAAGTCCTGACTGGTGGAGCGTACCGCTTGCGGGATGCATCGGATAATCGACTCGAGCCAAACCCATGGAATGCAGCCCATCTCCGAAGATTCTATGCCTAGCACCGGACTTTGTGTTCGTCTCCTTCCTCTGTCCATTTTTTATGTATTTTCTGTCTTACATTTCTCTTCTTCTCTCTCTATCTCTCCTATAACCTTTAAAGGCTTATAAAGTGACGCGCTATCCGCGCTCATTAAACCTGGGGGCTTCTTTAAACATAAGCTTATTCATACGGGCTTCATGCCCAACACATGTGTCACACTTCCGCATGTACCTTTTATTCACCATTGCATCGATGTGACTTAAGTTTTGGCCAAGCTGGGTTGCCTGGCTCGCGTGCTTACCCCTACGTTCCCTATTGTTCGGCTAGGTGGTAAAGGGAGCACCTCTGCGATTGTTACTGCCGGGTCAGCTGGACGTGTACCTCAGACTGGGTGAAGCCGAAAGCTAGCATTCTTAAGGGAATATTCGGTCGGTGAACTAAAGATGATCTTTTTTATTTTTATCTATACGCCCCCAGATGTTTTTCCTGCGTTTCTTTTCGCAGCATGGACATGCACCTTAGGGCATGCCTCCCAGGGAAAGGAACCCCTAACGGAACTATTCTCCCTGGAAGATGTTTCTTACTAACCATGTAATATAACATACCTATTCGGGCACTTGTCTGTTCACGCCCTAATGACCCCTACGCCTGGTCTCCATGCATTCCCCAGTTCCTATATAACCGCATGGGAATTCGGACACACTCCGGACTGTCAGGTCCCAAGGCTGAAGCGAAAAGGTCGGCCATGACAAATGATCTACAATCCGGCTAGAAGGCATTATAAATGTCAATTAAATTACATAGTCATTTTGACTGGTTGTATTCCTCTTCAATACCATCTAACAGGCTGTCTAATTTACAGTCCTGCTAGAAATACTTTGCGGCCAACTCTACTTGGTCGTATACTAAGCTTACAGGGGATCTCCTTCCCATCGGGCCCTACAGGACCGACCTCGGCCATGTGGTTGGGGTCAGCCTTTGCGTACCGCGTCTTCACCATGGCGCAGGCCTCCCTAGCACCTTGACAGCAGGCTGATATCTTCCACAATCGGAAGCGCCGCCGTGCTCCCTCTAGCTTTTCCGCAAGCTCTCCAAGACCTTCGGGCATGGAGACGGATGGCCACAGGGCCTGAGCGACGCCTCGCATCGCCTGCCGAAGTCGATCGAGCAGTTGCAAGAGCTCGGGAAGAAGGTCACCCGTAGAACCGGACATCTCCTCTGCAGGACGACCTGTTAGCACACCTACAGACATTGCTCTGTTAGTCGACTTCCCCGCCGAACTTTCTTTCAAAAGGTTCGTTCAAGCACTTACTAAATATGTCGCGCCGAAGCCGCTGATTCTCCTTCATGGAGTCTGACAGCTAGGCACGGACATCTTTCAGCTCGACGCCCAGCCTGGTGTTGGCATCTTGGAGATTGTTCTTCTCCCCCATCACCTTTAATAGCACCCTCTCACCAGCCTTTAGCTGGCGTAGGAGGTGTTACCTTTCCGGATTCAATCCGGCGCCATCTGCAATTTCATGTGTCAGATTCGCACCAAAGCCGCGCTTCGCAAAATACTTATCTTTCAAAGTGTATACTACCAGAGGGGGTCTCCTTAGGCTCCCCTGCCGCGGCTAGTGCAGCCTCCAGTTGGGCTTTGCACTCTTCCAGCTCCTTGGACAGTAGGGAATTCTTTTCTGTAAGAACCTGCATATCAAATGATCCTTAAATCAGTTAGTCTAACTGTTTCAAGTCTCGGGGGCTACTGCTATATATATAATTACCAAAATTTTCTTACCTGTATGTCTTTTACATATTGCTCCATGGCTCGGGCTAGACCATTTTGAGCGGCACGGAGGTGCGCATCTCCCGAGTTGAAGGCATCTAAGGCCCCTTGGGAGAAACAAGCGTCACGAAGAATTGTCCGGCGACGCCTGTGGTTCATGGCACTCTCCACCTCAGAGTTGGTAGCAGACAACTGGTCCACATCCTCCATCGGAGGAGCATCTGGCGCACGCCTTGCGTTCGCCTCCGCCTCCGGACCAGGCCTTGGAGCCTGGCTGGTGGAGAAGCGATTGGCAGCCTCTCCGGGTATAGTCCGGCGAGGTCTCTTTGTCCTGAAGAAGGCACGAGTGTCAATGTGCCTCGAAGGTATAACACCTGGGATAAGGGGGCGCGCCATACCTTTGCGCTGACGCCTCGGTCCGGACTACACTTCTTTTCGGCCCACGGGGCCCTACGGCCCCTCATTGGCTTGTCGCCACAGGTTCGGCCTTCCGCCTTGAAAACCTCCCTTGCAAAGTTCGGTTGCATTCAGGAAATTGAACACGAGTGGGCGGACACCTATTCGGGGTACTGGGACTTCGATCTCAGGTACCTGGGGCATCAGGATTAGCCCTGGGTAATCGGCCGTAATGGCCACCAAGGCGTTGTCCTCGCTCAATTGATGGAACACTCCATCAATCAGCTCAACAGATATGTTCGGATCCTCTTGAGAGGCCGGGTCGAGGGACCGTCCTGGGTCCTCGGGTTGTGGAGGAGGGCTGCTTATTTCCTTAACAGCCCGGCGCAGTTCCTGCGTTAAAGTCGTCAGACTGAATATTTAACAATGGAAATACAAAACGGATGGACAAGTAAATACGGCCGCTTACCCAGCTCGGGGGATTGTGCATGGAGAATCCACCCTGAGGGTTGACGCCGAGAAATTCCTCCTCTTCTCCCTTATTCAAAGTGGACAAGATCTTTAGTAGAGCGGCAGCTGAATCTGGCCCCTTACGACCGTAGCGAGTGGCGTCGTCCTCCCCGTTGAAGTCCCACATGGGGTGACTTCTATACTGAAGCGGCTGCACCCCCCGCATAATGCATTCGGCCATAACCCCGATCATGGTTAGTCCGGAATGGGCTAACAATCTTAATCGGCCCATCAGGTAAATGATGTCCCTATGACTTTCCCTCTAGGGGCTCCGTGGGCGCCAGCTTAGGCGCTTCTTTAAGGGAGCACTGTTGAATTCAAGGAGGCCGATCCGGACAGGATCCGGCAGCGGGACGTCTTCTATATAGAACCATTCTGAGGGCCAGTCTTCGGATGCCTTCTTTGGGGTTCCGGACAGATATCTGGTCCCGGCGATGCGCCACACTTCGGCTCCGCCCACTTGATACATTGACCCCTTCTTGGAACGGGGCACGAGGCAAAATAGCTCCTTCCACAGTCCGAAGTGAGCTTCAACACCCAAGAACAGCTCGCAGAGGGCTACAAAGCCTGCGATATGCAATACTGAGGCAGGCGTGAGATGGTGTAGCTGGAGGCCGTAGAACTCCAGCAGCCCCCGGAGAAATGGGTGGATTGGAAATCCGAGCCCCATTATTAAGTAAGGGACAAGGCACACCCGCTCTTCTTTGGAGGGATTAGGGGCATTCTCTGCTTGCTCTCTGCCGTTGTAGACGGCAAGACCGGCTCGAACCGGGACCATATAGGCCGGGGGGAGAAATCCCTTGGTCTGGAGCGTCACTAGCTCGCTATGTGGGGTGGAACATCTCTCCCAATGTCCAGGCTTAGGGCTGGAAGGGCGAGGGGAGGAGTTGCGACGGCTGGCCATGGTGGAATGGACCTTTGTCGGATGCGCTCTGATGAACACTCGCGGAGGGGAGAAGGTGTGGATTGGATCTAAATCCTCGTCCCCTTAAAATAGGGCAGCTCATTTACGCGGCTAGGGGTGTGAATGTAAAAACACTCAGACTTTTCATATTCGTTTGACACGTGGGAAGCGACCATTATTGGGCGTAGAAGCCAAGGAGCGCAACATCTGCAAGAAACCGGACTTTACTCAAACAGGTACACGAAATTTGGAGGAGAACCCGCCTTGCAATGCCTAAGACAATCTGTGCACCGGACTCATCGTCATTGAAGCCTGGTTCGGGTGCTACTGAGGGAGTCCTGGATTAGGGGGTGTTCGGATAGCCGGACTATACCTTCAGCCGGACTCCTGGACTCTGAAGATACAAGATTGAAGACTCCGTCCCGTGTCCGGAAGGGACTTTCCTTGGTGTGGAAGGCAAGCTTGGCGATACGGATATGAAGATATCCTACCATTGTAACCGACTTTGTGTAACCCTAACCCTATCATGTGTCTATATAAACCGGAGGGTTTTAGTTCGTAGGACAACATACACATCAACAATCATACCATAGGCTAGCTTCTAGGGTTTAGCCTCCTTGATCTCGTGGTAGATCTACTCTTGTACTACCCATATCATCAATATTAATCAAGCAGGACGTAGGGTTTTACCTCCATCGAGAGGGCCCGAACCTGGGTAAAACTTCGTGTCCCTTGTCTCCTGTTACCATCCGGCCTAGACGCACAGTTCGGGACCCCCTACCCGATATCCGCCGGTTTTGACACCGACAACGGGATTCTCATCAATACGGATAAAGGGACAAGGATTCCGCTTTTTCACCCATGCCTTCTTCTTCCCCTGCCCATCCATCTTCGCGCACTCGAGCTCCAGCGCCCAAGTTCTCATTTTCTCTGCAAAGCCATTCCAAACATGTCCGGAGCGGGAGGCAAGTGGATGGTCTCCTCCGTTACGGAGCAGAACATTATGAAGCTACGGGAAGCCGGATACCTGGCCGCAGACATCGCGCACCGGCTCCCAGACGTGGGGCAGATCGTTCCTACTCCAGAACCCCATGAGAGGGTGGTATTCCTCACCCACTTCGTCCGCGGACTGGGATTTCCTCTCCACCCATTTGTCCGTGGGCTCATGTTCTACTACGGGCTGGACTTCCATGATCTGGCCCCCAATTTCATCCTCAACATCTCGGCGTTTATCGTCGTGTGCGAGGCCTTCCTCCACATCAAGCCCCAGTTCGGCCTGTGGCTGAAGACCTTCAACATGAAACCGAAGGTAGTGGTAGGCCAGCAAGCGAAGTGCGGAGGCGCCATGGTGGGCACAATGGCCAACGTCACCTGGCTCAAAGGCTCCTATGTGGAGACCGTGAGGGGGTGGCAATCGGGGTGGTTCTACATCACCGAGCCGTGCGACACCAACTGGGTGGTGGCCCGCGAATTTTGATCCAGCATCCCCATGCGGCTCACCTCCTGAAAAGAGAAGGGTCTATCCTGGGGTTCATCGGTAGAGCTGACCGGACTCCAGAACTGTGTTAAAAATATGATAAGCAAGAAAATCAAGCTTGTCAACTTGGTCCAGGTCATGCTCTTCCGCCAGATCCTTCCGTGTCAAAGATGGTCATTCAATATGTGGGAGTTCGACCCGGCCAAGCACCAGAGCTGTGAAAGCTTTTCGACACGACACACAAAGACGTCTGGAAGGTGTTGTTCAAGGCCGCCGAGGTACCTCCTTCCCTTACCGAGGATCGCGGACTCAGCGCAAAGCGCCCCGCCAATCCGGTAAGCTCTTTATATCTCATAAGATATTCATTTCCCCAGTATAATCATGCAAGGGATCTGAGCCTCCACACCATTTTAACAAGACTGGGTAGCGACAGCGGAGCGGATCGATTGTCCGGTCCCATTGCCCAAAGATCCAGCAAGGGCTCTCTTAACGGAGATGCTTGTTCCGGCGCCCTATGAGGCGCCAGAGAAGAAGACCAAGAAGAATGCCGCGGGGACTAGGAAAGGTCTCCGGCGTAAGGTTATATCGGACTCATCGTCCGATTAAACCGAGGCGCACTCCTCCTACAAAAACGAGGAGGGGAAGAGGAAAGTTCTCTCCCCCGAACCAGGGAGAACAAGAAAAGGAAGGCCGCCCCATCTGGGGAGGCCGAAGGGTCCAAGAAGGGAAGGACCCTCCTTCCGGACCGCTCCACAACAGCCGCTTACAGCGACGAGGAGTGGTTGCCCAGGGACAAGCCCCTGGCGAAGTCGTAAGTATCCGGATACTATAATAGTTCTGGTATGTTTTGTTTTATTGCTTCTTATCGTGTCAAACATGATCATGCCGTCCATCCAAAGCCCATATCGACGTATGTTCTTCGTATGAGTCTTTGGGCGAGTCGGCGATGAACAGCGATTCACTCCCGACAGCCACCTCCCCCCGGCCCACAGATGACATCGAGGTGTTGTCTCAAAGGGCATCAGACTGAGGCGACATCCCAGATGCCGGGCGCATGGGGGGTAAGACTCCCGTGGGTTCTAATGATGGGGACAGCAGCAAGTTTGGCCCCTAGCCGGATACTGCGCCAGACCATTCAGTGGTTCCAGATTCTGTCAGGCGACCCCTCGCTAAGGGGGGCGAGCCGTCTGTGCCGATGGCCTTTGTGCATCCAGAGGCATCGGACAACTTGCTGGAAGCGCTTTGTAGCGCATCTATTAACGAAGAGCACCTCACTATCATGAGTGCGGTGGTCGAGAAGGTTCGGTCCGCCAAAAGCGGATTGACCGAAGCCTGTGCCAGCCTCCTAATAGGCTTTGAGGTAAATAATCAAATTATGAGAAAATATCACAGCATAGACAGGATCCCCTGATGCTCTGCTTGGTGTTCGCAAAGAAAGGCCGAACAGAGGATCAAATAACAGTCACAGGAGTCTAATCAGAATATGTCTATGTGAATAAGCATGTTTCGCTGCTGGCCGCTGCCGCTCGTACTGCGGAGGTCTCCGGACTGAAGCGGGACCTTGAGCGGTCCGAGGAAGAGCTCGGCCTTATCACGAGGCAGCTCGAAGAGAACAAAGGTTAGTGATACCCCGTCTGTATATTGATAAAGAAAGAAGTGGTTATTAGATCATAGGATCATCATGAATTTTGCTAGGGGCCACGACCGAAGTGGCGGCCCTGAAGAAGGCGCTGTCTGAGGCCGAAGATAGAGCGGCCCAGGAGCGCATCGAGCGCAAGAAGCAAGAGGCCCGAGTCGGCGATGTTCAACAAGAGCTCCAGGATTTCATCAGGAAATACGAGTCCTTGGAGCATGACTCTAAGATGTAGGGGTCCGAGCTTGCGAAGGCCCTCGAGAACGCACAAAATGCCAAGGCCGAAGCTCAAAAGGCCCTCTAGGAGATTCACGCGGTCAAAAAGATAGCTGCGGGTAAGGCATTCATTATGCAAAGCAACCATGTGAAGGAAACTTTCCTTTTACTTACCCGAATTCGGAGCTCTCCAAGAGCGTTCGCAGATCTACCCAACAGCGTATCAGATGTCGCAGAGTTCTACCGGGCCGAGGAAGGGAGCTCGACGGAAAAGTTGTTCTGGTCTCAATATACTAGTACCGAACATCCGGTGCCACTACTAGGAAAAGGGCTATAGATAGGATTGACACTAATGGCGCACCAGGGAAGTAGTGCGCCACTACTATATACTAATGGCGCACCAGTTGGTGATGCGCCATTAGTGTGGAAGACATTAATGGCGCACCAGAAAACAGGTACGCTACTAGTGATAAATTTTTATTTATTTTTACATACATACTAATGGCGCATCCTATGTCTGGTGCGCCATTACTAGTTCTAACTAGTAATGGCGCACCAGACAAGGAGTGTGCCAGTACTGAATTTTTTTATTCTTTCTTTTGCAAACCTACTAATGGCACACCGCCTCACCCTGTAAAAGTGTGTCATTAGTATATATATATATATATATTTACTTTTCTGCAAAACTACTAATGCGCACCACCCGCAGGTGCGCCATTAGTAACCAGGGTTACTAATGGCGCATGTGCAGGTGGTGCGCCATTAGTAACCTGGGACCCCAACAAGATATTTTGGACATCCCCACACCTACCCACTCACTTTCCCCACTTCATTCCCTCCACCTCCTTCTCCAAGCTTTCGGCTGCCTCCTCCTCCTCACCTCATTTCCACCATAGATTCATCAAAATTAAGTGGTGAAATTACCTTTTTTTTGATAGGTAAGTAAGGGGAAAGCTATCTTCATGATGTAGATCTACTTTTTTTCTCCCTAACTCGCTCCAACAACGTGCACATGCACTTTTTGTGGCCTAACTAGATCTATGTATGTTTGTGGTGTTGCATGTGTTTGTGGTGTTGCATATATGTTTGTGTTTGCAGGTACCGGTATTTGAAATGCGATAGTTGCCAATATTTTGTCGGAATGTTGATTCATTTCCGTTTCGGCGAGAATTTTGGCACTATGCATTCTTTTTGGTCCTATTTTTAGGGAAGGTCATGCCAAATTTTTTCTTGGTTCTAAAATATCGTTTTGCTCTACCCCGCAGGCGACCATGGTCCGCACGATGACCGAAGGCATTGTGAATAGGTTTTTGAGCTCCGCGAAGGCCGAGATGCTTCAAAAGAACGAGACGGAGATAAGATGTCCGTGTCGAAGATGCAAGCTGAAGAGCCTTATTGCGGACCCGGATTTCGGGCAGGTGCGGGACCACCTGCTCTTGCGTGGTTTCATGGATGGCTATCGGTGGCAAGGTGATGAACATGACTATGAAGTCATCCATGGGGGCCGGGCAAGAAATGAGGAAGGGCAACAAGACAAGTACCACTGCGGCGAGGGCGGGCGAGAAGACGAAGAATCTCCAGGACATGATCACGAGGTGATGCTGTACACAGTCATCATGTAGAAGATGTCGTACATGATGATGAGGAAGATCAAGACGAAGGGCATGATCATGAAGATGAAGATGCGGGAGCAGACGACGATGGAGGCTGGGTGCAGGACCCTCATATTCAAGAGCTGCTTCTCAAGCAGACGGATAACGCAAGAGCTGCCGCCGAAGAGAAAGCCAAGCTGAATCAACTGGAGATAGACGCGGTTACTCCATTGTATGAAGGATTCAGGCCCGAGGATACCCGCCTGAAAGTAATGCTCATGGCTCTGGAGATGAAGGTAAAACACAGAATGACCGACGCATGCTTCGACGAGAACATGTCATTCTGGCACGAACGTCTTCCCAAGGGGAACAAGTGCCCGACTAGTTTCGAGTAGGCGAAGAAAATCGTGTGTCCTCTGGATTTACCGCACGTGAAATACCATGTGTGCATGAACAATTGCATCATTTATCGAGACGAGCACACAGAGTCTACCATATGTCCGGTGTGCTGCTGAAGGTATGGAAAACAAGGTCTGTTTTCTGGGACTTGCCGTACTGGAAGATCCACCGTGTGCCTCACAGCCTTGATGCCATGCATGTGATGAAGAACGTGTGCGAGAGTCTGCTTGGTACCCTGCTCAACATGCCAGAGAGGACCAAAGATGGGCCGAAAGCAAGGGCAGACTTGAATCAATGGGCATCAGGCAGGAGCTTGACGCTAATGATGATGATGATGATGATGATGATGAGGCGAAGCAGGACACATAAACTCGTCGCAAAGGCAAAAAGGCCAAGAAGACCGGAAGTGACTACCCTCCTGCGTGCTTCACTCTAAGTCAAGAGGAGATCGAGCAGTTTTTCACCTGCCTCGTAGGAGTAAAACTTCCTTACGGTTACGCGGGGAAGATAAGCAGATACCTAGACCCAGCGAAGCAGAAGTTCAGCGGGATGAAGTCTCACGACTGTCACGTGCTGATGATGCAGATACATCCAGTTGCAATTCGTGGGATCATGGACGCGCACGTCCGTGAAACGCTATTTGGCCTATGCAACTTTTTCGACGTCATCTCTCGGAAGTCGATTGGCGTGAGGCAACTCAGAAGGCGACAGGAAGAGATCGTGGTGATACTATGCAAGCTTGAGATGTACTTCCCGCCTGCATTCTTCAACGTTATGGTGCATCTGCTGGTCCATATCGTGGAGGATATCATCCAACTCGGGCCGACGTTCCTGCACAGCATGATGCCGTTCGAAAGGATGAATGGTGTCATCAAAGGATACATTCGCAACATGTCACGTCCAGAGGGAAGTATAGCCAGGGGCTTTCTGACCGAAGAGTGCATCTCCTACTGCACGAATTAGCTAGGCATCGAGAACCCCGTTGGTCTGCCCGTCAACAGGCACCTTGGCAGGCTCGCTGGATGGGGTCACCGTGAGGGTCGCCGCGAAATGCATGTCGACTTCGATGGTCGACTCGCCGACTTTGAAAGAGCAAACCTAGTCGCACTACAACACATAGACGTGGTCGATCCTTGGGTGGTAGAGCACAAAACCTTTATTGAGAAGACGTACAATGACCGAGGCCAACAGAGGACGGACGGAGATATAATCAAAGAGCACAACTCATGTTTCACGCATTGGTTCAAGCAGAAGCTTCTGTCGTACCCTTTACATGAGGATTCTTCCGCGGAAGAACAACTCATATTCGCCTTGTCACAGGGCGCCGAGCACAACCTTATGACCTATGAGGCGTACGATATCAACGGCTACACATTCTACACCGAGAACAAGGACATGAAGAGCGATGGTTATCAGAACTCCGGGGTAACGATGGAATCCTACACCGGTAACGACAAGGACAGATACTACGGAAGGATCGAGGAGATCCGGGAGCTGAGCTAGGCTGGAGAGAAGGTCCCGATGTTCCGTGTCAGATGGGCCAAGAGCGTCCTAAAAGAAGACCGGTATTTCACCACCATGGTTATATCCGAAGCCAAATCGAAGACCACGGGCGCAAACATCACCGCGAAAAATGAGCCATGGGTACTGGCTTCCCAAGTGGACCAATGCTTCTTCATTACCGACCCGTCAAAGCCCAGTCGTGTTGTCGTGAGGAGAGGCAAAAGGAAGATCATTAGAATGGATGGAGTAGCCAATGAGCAAGACTTCAACAAGTACGGCGACCCGAAGATCGAACATGACAACGACGATGAAGTTGCAGCACACACCACAAGAAGAGGCAGGACCACCCTACCTAAAGGACGTCCGTTCCACAGAAGAACTCCGTTTGCGAAAAAGAAGGGCAAGAAGATTGTGAACAGATAGCTAGCTAAGATCGATTGTATTTAAATCGTAGTCTTCATTTCTCGATTGGATTTCATGGGCACTTTTTGACATCATGAATATTTTTAAATTTTACGGGCACTTTTTGAATTCAGGAGGACACACAATCTCGATCCCCCTCCACCGCTGCTGACGAGCACCCGGCCCCCCGCACCCTCCCCCGCTCCACCGCCGCCAATGATATTTTCAAGTAACAAATTTGAATATATTTTTTAAAAAAATATTACTGGTTTTATAAAAAATATTACTGTTATGATTTAAACAAGTTTGAACATATTTGAACACAAATAAATATCAAACAACATTTAAAATGCAAAAAAAATATCGCAGAGCCTGGGAATCAAACCCAGGAGCTCCTGGTGTGTGCGCTGCATGCTGACTAGTCGGGCTAGTGGACGGGTTCTGATGTGGATTGGGTTAGGTGCAATATAATCTGTGCTCGAACAGTAATAAAAAAATTCTAATGGCGCACCGCTGCGAGGTGCGCCATTGCTATCTAAAAAAGATTTCTAATGGCGCACCACTGCGGGGTGCGCCATTGCTATCTAAAAAAAGTTTTCTAATGGCGCACCGCTGCGGGGTGCGCCATTGCTATCTAAAAAAAGATTTCTAATGGCGCACCGAGGTGTAGTGCGCCATTAGTAAGCTTCCCCCTAGCTATCTCCCTCTTCCTCGCCAGATCCCCTTCGACCCTCTCTCCCTCGCCACCAGATCCCCATCGATCGATCGACCCACCCCCAACCCAACCCCAGAAGCGAGCGAATCATGAAGCCTTGCCAAACTTGAGCTCAAGTGGCCACACCATTTGAGTGCATCATCCAAATCTCATTTCTGGACCATTTTGGTCGGTTGCAAAGCAACTATGATTTATCTTGATCCAATTCTTCTCCAAGTTACCAGGATGAAAGTTCTTCTTTACCTCAACCTCGCAGACAATTTCATTGGATCCAAAACCCTTCCTGTTGATCAATAGTGCTAACCCAAGTTTACTGCAGTAAACTTCAGACGTCATTTACCATTTAACCACAACACCTCAGATCGAGACAATGGCACATTAATTCTCTATCTTGGAAGGACATAATGCTAGACACCATTTCCCTGCCTCTCCTGGCCTCCCTGTGCCATGTCGTGTGGGGACCGCGTAGCTGGCATGCACATTTACGCGCTTTGTGCAGTGTGGCGTGTCTAGAGCACTATTTGTGCTTTGGCACCGCTCCCCCTCATCGGCTTCGTGCGCGTGAGCATGTCCCTTGGCTTCACCTCATCGTCGCCGATCACCTGGACCCCGCCCCCCTCCAGCAGCTTGCTCACCGACGCAAACCCCGTGCGCCCACGAGAGCACAGTGCTCCGTTTGGCTCTGCTCGTCGCTGTCGTCATCCTCCCCGTGCTCCCTTGGCCGCCTCTACCCCGTGAGAACCTCCACTGCTCCTCCTGCGTCGTCTACTACCTCCGAGCTCGCAAGACTGGGCACGCATCCACGGCGCCGGACACGCGTCCGTGGCGGTGCCAGCTCGGCACTCCTTCCCTCTGCATATTTAAGCCCTTCCCCGAGCCCTCCGAGCTCACAAACCTCTTCCTATCCTTCCCAGAGCCCCGCGTCGCCTCTTCTTTGAGCTCCAGAAGCTCTCCTCGCCACAAACCATCACCACGGCCACCGCTCCCTCCGCCCTAAATTCTTCGGAGCCGAGCCCTCCCTCTCCTCATAGCCACTACCAGAGCACCACCTAGTCCCCGGCGGTCCTTCCCATATACTTAGTTCGTCGCCGGAGCCCTCATCGCTGCATGTCCCATCTTGGCCGAAGACCATGCCCGTGGGTGCTCTCTGTTGTCGCTGCTATAGCACTCTCCGGCGTGCGTGCAGCCCCTGGATGGCTGCGGGCCTGTGTCCCGAGGCCATCGGTGTCTTCTCCCTGGCCGGAGATGGCCGGAATCCTGCCGGTGCCGTCGACCCACTCCCTGTCCAACGAGCAGGCGTGGGAAAGAAGAAGGGGGAGGCGGGAGGAGGGAGTTGACTAGTGTGTGGCCCCCGCAGGCCCACCAGTGAGCGACCCAAGCCCCGGCCCCGCACCCTCGCTGACATGGATAAGTGGACGCGGGAATGGCCCGGGTGCGCTCTCCCCTCACGAAAGCGTACTCTCCTCTCCTTCGGGCCAAACTACGATTTCACTTCAGACAAAGCGTACTACCGGAGAAGTCCCTTTCTGTTTTTACGGCTGAGGGCCTGTTTGCGAAAATTTCATCACAGATAGGTCCCTGGCAGAAAAACATTCACATCTTTTTACCCACAACTCCAAATGAGGTGATTCCAAAGCCCACTTCTTCGTTTCATCGAGCCCGTTCTGATGGAACCATTTTCACCATGTTTTGACATTATAAAAATGACCATTTTGCCCCTGCCCTTATTCAGCCCCCTCCGAGAGAGTAAGTTTTCCGGCAATCCTTTCCGCGAGTTTCTCGCACTTTCTCCCGGTGATTTCTTCCAGCCCAGGCAAGCCACACCCTCCATTGGCATGATTGCAATGCAGTGACATGGTTTAAATTATTTGAACTTGTTTAAAATATTGCTTTAGCTACATGACTTTGTGCATGGCAATTTCTCGGAGTTGTATTTTGATCTTGTTATTGCCATGATGTTGCTTGGAGTTCTAGGACTTTTATTTTGCAGCTTATGTGGTTGACATGTTGCAATTGGATTATTAGTGGCTTATGTTATGATGGTGGTGTTGGGTATGATATTTTTGGAGTATTTTCTTTTGATGTCATACTGCCTTTGGATTATTAGTGGTTAGTATGATTATTTTCATGATGATACCTGTCATTATATCTTGGAGTATTTGCTTTGGATGTCATATTGCCTTTGGATTATTAGTGGTTAGTATGATTATTTTCATGATGTCATATTACCGCGGGCGCAAACGTCACCGTGAAAAATGAGCCATGGGTACTGGCTTCCCAAGTGGACCAATGCTTCTTCATTACCGACCTGTCAAAGCCCAGTCGTGTTGTCGTGAGGAGAGGCAAAAGGAAGATCATCAGAATGGATGGAGTAGCCAATGAGCAAGACTTCGACAAGTACGGCGACCCGAAGATCGAACATGACGACGACGATGAAGTTGCAGCACACACCACAAGAAGAAGCAGGACCACCCTACCTAAAGGACGTCCGTTCCACAGAAGAACTCCATTTGCGAAAAAGAAGGGCAAGAATATTGTGAACAGATAGCTAGCTAAGATCGATTGTATTTAAATCGTAGTCTTCATTTCTCGATTGTATTTCATGGGCACTTTTTGATATCATGAATATTTTTAAATTTTACGGGCACTTTTTGAATTCATGAGGACACTCGATCTCGATCCCCCTCCACCACTGCCGACG
>NC_041392.1:37761929-37786135 GCF_002162155.2 Triticum dicoccoides
CCCTCCCCCGCTCCACCGCCGCCAACGGGCACCCCCCACACCCTCCTCCGCTCCACCGCCGCCGCCGATGATATTTTCAAGTAACAAATTTGAATATATTTTTAAAACAATTATTACTGTTTTTATAAAAAAATATTACTGTTATGATTTAAACAAGTTTGAACATATTTAAACACAAATAAATATCAAACAACATTTAAAATGCAAAAAAATATATTGCGGAGCCTGGGAATCAAACCCAGGAGCTCCTGGTGTGTGTGCTGCATGCTGACCAGTCGGGCTAGTGGACGGGTTCTGATGTGGATTGGGTTAGGTGCAATATAACCTGCGCTCGAACTGTAATAAAAAAAATTCTAATGGCGCACCGCTGCGGGGCGCGCCATTGCTATCTAAAAAAAGATTTCTAATGGCGCACCGCTGCGGGGTGCGCCATTGCTATCTAAAAAAAAGATTTCTAATGGCGCACTGAGGTGTGGTGCGCCATTAGTAAGCTTCCCCCTAGCTATCTCCCTCTTCCTTGCCAGATCCCCTTCGACCCTCTCTCCTTCGCCACCAGATCCCCATCGAGCGATCGACCCACCCCCAACCCAACCCCAGAAGCGAGCGAGCGACCTCCTAGGGTTTCAACTGCCGCCGTCTGCCGCGCCTCATCCTCCCATCTGTCGCCTTCGCCGCTCCGTCGCCCTCGTCGCCCCGTCGCCCTCGCCGCTCCGCCCCAACCAAGGTGCTCCCTTCCTCCGCTTCTCCTCTCCCCGCCCACCCCAAGGTTGCTCTACAATTCTTCCCTTCCATCTGGTAGCTAGGTCTAGGTCTAGGTCTAGCTGCCACCCGACCCGACCCCAGTACGTAGTGGTGAAGGAAATGGGGTAGCTCGTGCTAGGGATTCTGTGATTATCTTCTGCTAGGGATTGTTTATTAGATGCAAATCTGTCAGTGCTCGTGCTAGGCATTTTATCCAATCAGCAATAAATCTTTTTTTTGCGGGACCAATCAGCAATAAATCAATGGAGATGTGCCCTCAGTTTGCTGCCGCACATTTTCGTGTTTGGTGCACTGCACATTGTTTTAATTATCTTGAATAATCAACCAAATAGATGCCCTGCAAATACATTTTAGATTAGTGGTTTCATGTCTTGGTCTCATTGTTCTTTGTATGTCCCTATGAAATTGGACATGGCTTGTTGTGTTCTACTTACTACTGAATCAGATGTTATTCCAATTCAATCAATTAGGAATAGACATGTTCATATTTTTTCAGTTTAATATATTTGGTAGCAGTCACATAGTTATGTGATTGAGCTATAGGGCCGTCGGGAGTGCTAATCTTCACATCCTAGAGGGATACTGAGGTTTTGTTCTCATAGTAAGGTTTGGAGTAGGACCGCAGGATTTTTTTTGAAATGGTTTAATTTTTTTCGAAACGGGGACTACAGGATATTGACCAGTGACGAAACCAGTCTTAATTAGTAACACGGGATCCAATTTACGCATTGTATTTTTTTTGAATTATTTCTTCATGCAATCAAGCAGTAAGCATGGAAACTAGAATTCTGGAGCTTAACTTATCCTGCTTTTGGTGTCATATGCTTTGATAATGGACTAACAAATTGGGCTCACTATCCTCCTGTTCATTCAGTAGCCAGATTTTAATTTAGTCTGACTGTATATAAAGAACCAGCTATGTATATCTCTATTCCAGTAGTTATGACAAATGCTGCATGTAAAGAAGTGTTTAAAGTAAAGTGTCAAGATAATCCGGAAGGGAAACTTTCATCTTATTAGTGTATGTTTCAAAAAGAGTTGCAGTGCATTTTTGTGATCTTTGGGAACACATTTATTGAGTTGTTTTGATGGACATTAACATTTTTTATTGACAGTGGGTCATATATTGTATAAAAATATATTGAACTATTGACCAGAAACACTGAAGTCAGAGCTTACAAGACTGCTTTTGTAGTTTCTAAAGAGATGAAATCTGCACATTTGTATGCTGTCCTGACTAGCTCATTTCTCTATGTTGGATTGGAAGGGTGGCTCAGATGCAAACTTTTTATTATTTAAGATTTCTTTTCTTTTAGGATTTATTTTCTTCTAGGACTAGGTTTTTATTATTTTTCTGTTGTGATTGTTTTTTGAGCTCTTTCTTTTTCATTTCCTACTATCCTTATCCTAATTATCTTAAATTGTTATGATGTGTGTAACAGGATTAGATCTTGGATTTGCTAGTGGACTTTGCGAGTTTCTTAGCCAGCTTGGTGACTCCATATTTTTCACTATTTCAGCAAGTCTTCTGTAACCATTAAACTTTTAGCACTACATTTCTATCTTATGTGTACAAAAAAATTGTATAGAAATATGCTGAATTTTCTGCTCTAATTGTTGCTCAAAGAAATTTAGCAAAAAAATGGGGTCCTGGGAGACGCCGCTGCTGCTTGAGGCCCTTGAGAGGCCTTTTGTGTCGTGATGATTTTGCAGGTACCCCGAGAGGCCCTTGAGTTTGCCGGAATGTCGATTAACTTCCGTTCCGGCAAATTCGGGTATACATATGTCCTATTTTCAGCAAAGGTCATGCTGAAATTTTCCGTGAATTTTAGCATGACTTTGCTAAAAATTGGACATATGAGGTACTTGCTACTAATGCATGGGCCGGGGTATCTTAGTACTTAATTAAGTAGGATCAACTGCCCCTTTATTCTTGCTGCATTAAACCATAGGTGGCAATAGAGCCAAGTGATTAGGCCCAACTTAGAAATTCTCCTCAGCATCGATAAACCCTAGATGATAAACCCAACATAGGTGGCAATAGAGCCAACTGATTAGTGCCAAGTGATTAGGCCCAACCTAGGGTGCCTCGGCATCGATAAACCCTAAATGATGAAAACTTAGCATTTAGGGTGTGCCTCGGCGTCACAAACCCTAAATGATGAAACCTTGGCTTTTAGGGTGCCTTGGTGTCGATGAAAACCTAAATGATGTACACTTAGGCTTTTAGGGTGCCTCGGCGTCGACAAACCCTGAATGATAAAAGCTTAGCTTTTAGGATGCCTCGGTGTCAACAAACCCTAAATGATGAGACCATGATCTTGTTCCTTGACAATAACCAACTTTTTGACCAAACTTTTTTCCTATTTAGAGCGAAACATGGCCCACAACGATGAGGCCCGCGGTTCGGGCGGCAAGCAATTCTGGGAGCTGTCCCAGGAGTTGGAGGAAGAACCTCACCGCTATGAGGATGCCGCGGAAGACACCGATCCTGACTACACAACCCCTAGTGGCGTCAGGGATGACACCACTGATGATGGCGCCGCGAATGCCACCATTGATGATGGCGGCGCACGCACAGATGGCAGCCAACCAAAGAGGCAACGGAAGGACCGACGCCCGAACGTGCTCAGCACCGTCAGGGAGGAATTTACTGAAGTGAACTCCGACGGGCATCCGACGGCACCCAAACACGTAGTCAAGGGGTACTCGATTCAGCTCGGGTGCATTCTCTGGAGCACCGCCTCGATCAACACCAAGAACCTAAGGAATAAGGACCGAGGGAATTTGCGCAGCCTCCTCTTCACGAAGCTGCACGAATGATACAAGTTCCCCGCTGAGTTTGCAAACACACGCCTCTCGGGTAATAAAGTGAATGGTGCCGCCCTCACGACGATGAGCACGGCCCAGTCTACTTGGAAAAGCACGGTGAAGGCAATGATTGACAAAGGTGATAGTTATGAGAAGATCAAGGCGAAATATCCTTTGATGAGCGAAGATGACTACAAGGAGTTCAAGATCAAGTGCGAGAGCCCCGCAACCTCCAAATCAAGTAAGTGAGGGAAAGAAATGCGGCAGTTGAACATAGGGGTCCACCAACTCGGTCTCAGCGATTACAGAGTGGCGGAGCCTGTATGGGACAAGGAGGACACGGAACGTGCCGAGCAAGGCCTACCGCCCCGCTTCGAGAAATACAGTGACAAGCAGACCAGGAACTTTCTCAGGGCCCGGTACAAGGAGGACCAGGTAACAAAGGAGCTTACCACGGATCCAAAGACCAAGGAGCTTGAGCTTGTTCTGGTAAGGAATACACCCCCGCGTAATTAGCTCCATATGGTTGCATTCTAATTAATCCCCAATATTTCTAAATGGTTCATGTTCCTTCCGCAGGACAAAGAAAGCAATAGCGCGGGGTCGTCTCAGAGCTCCCCTTTCGACACCCCTTTGAATAGGGTGTTGAATGTAATGAAAAACAAGGATAAGCTCAGTAAGCCAATGTCAGCTGGTCGTGTGGCCGGCAAAGGCTTGTCTACAAAATGGTCGTCATACTATACCGCTGGTGGGCGAAAGGAGAAAAAGACCAGCTCGGAAAGCCAATTGCGCGAGGTTGAAGCACTCAAGGCGCAAGTGGCGCGGATTCCGGAGATGGTCCAAGAGCAAGTGTAACAACAACTGGGATCGACGCTCACCGGCATTATGCCTACCTTGATTCATGGGATAACGACGTGGATTGCGGGTGGCCAACAGGGGCCGCCCCCGATTCCAAGCTTCACGGCCAGCAACTCGCACAACGCGCAGGCGGCGCCATTGGTGTCTCCGGCGGCGGCGGTATTGGTGTCTCCGATGCCGGTATTGGAGCTTAATGCACCCGGGTGTACGCCGGCCAGCACCTCGCCAGCAAGCGGCCCCTCCGTCAGTTGCACGCCCGCCGTTGGCGGTGCCTCGACATTAGCCGAGCTCGACGGCATCACGGTAACTAAGCCTCTCGGCCGAGGACTTCATCTCCTTGCCTTTGACTGGGCATCCCTGACGCCCTACATGTTTTCGTAGGGCGCCGCCGACGTTCCTTGCACTCTCCTGCACTTCGTGGGCGGCGAGTTGGTCGATGTCGCCAAGGGCAGAATCGTTCAACCGGGCAACCCCATGTTCCACGGTAATCCGATGCCACCCACAATGTATAGGGTTGAAGTGGTTCGGGTGCTGCCAGGCTGCGACGAGTTGTTACCTCCGATTCGACCCGCTGGGGCCGACGAAGAAGATGAGATGACCCTCAGCGCCTGCATAAGCTGGCCCCTGCTTTGGCCGAAGAGCCAGATTCATTTGGGGGCGGGGGACACCACCCCACAGACAAGACCGCCAGTCATGCCGGCGCCAAGCCATGGCAAGAATGCCGCAACGCTACCGGACATGCCGGACATCCCTATGGCACAGGATCCGGACATGCATATGGCACTGGATCCGGACGATGACGACAACGACGATGGTACATTTACCAATGTTGATAAGTACTTTGCCGAACATGGGTACAGTGACGAGTTCCGCGGGCCTCCTTCTCAAGAACCCAAACAAGACGACCGTGATCTAGCTGGTACGGCGGAGAAACCCAATTGCAATAGGCGTCGTCTGGTGTTCAGTTCTCAAGAGACGCCTCCAGCTGCCGCCTTCACCGAGCCTCAGATAGCGGAGGTGCCAAATATTATCAGCCCCAACACGCTCAAGAAGGCGGTCTGTGAGCAGAACTCGGTCCCATTATAGCAGATCAAGAAGAAGGGCTGGAAACAGCCGACTAAAAAGGGCGCCGGTGCGAGCCAGCCGGCACAGAGTACGATCCATGCTCAGGACGGGCCACCTTCACCTAAGGATATCTCGAGGAGGGTTCATGTGGTGGGTAGGGCGATGCTACCGACAAATATGCTCAATGCTGCAACTAGTGCTATGCGTAGTCGGCACGAAAGTGTTCTTTCTTTGGAGAAGCGGCATCTCAGAGAGAATGACGTGGCATACCCGGTTTTCGTGGCCAAGGTGCCAGAGGGCAAGGGCTTTGTGGATGGCGCCATCGGGGGTACGATCGTCCTGCGGTTTGATGACATCTTTGCTATGTTCAACCTTCATCCGCTGCACTACACCTTCGTTCGGCTGTTTTCGTTGAGTATGGAGATGTGGATCATTAGAGACAAGACCCCGGACATCGTGATCGTCGACCCCTTCTATATGCGTGCCAAGCTCTTGAGCAGCGCTGGGGACCGCCAAGTCGCGAGTTCACACCTCGAAGACGTCATTCTGGCAAACCCAGATAAGGATAACTTCCTTGTGGCTTACTTTCCCGAGTAAGTCATCCCTTAACCGCCCCATAACATATGATTTCTTAGATTTCGATCGTTCTTTTTTTTCTAACATTCCGTGTTCTGTGCAGTGACACACATTGCACACTCATCCTCTTAAGCCCGAAATATTCCATGGCCATGTATTTCGACCCGAACCGTAACTCCAAGATAGACTACACAAATATCAAGAAAGTTCTTGATGATGTTCTCCCTGGCTACGCCAAATCTGGAGGCACCTTCATCAGGGCAGTTCGTAAGTACGGCAAGCACGTGTTCGCCCACAATACGACGTTCTGCTGCGTCAAGCAGCCGCCTGGCGGTCAGAAGGATGCCTACTACGCCCTCCATCACATGCGGGCGATCGTAAGGGACCATCATCACCTTCTGTCATCATCACCTTGGGCTGCGAGCTTGTCGGCAATCCAGGACGCGGACATCAGACAAGAATTCTTTCACATTCAGTCGGAGTTTGCGTACATCATCCATCAAGATGTCCTTCATACCTCGGGGCAGTTCTTCCTCAGATATCAACCATCCAACATTGAGATAGACGGAATGCTACAAATGCAGGCTGACAACGCCCGCGATTTCATGACCATCACGACAGACGGCAGCTTCATCCACGCTCCTGTCCATGAGTCGAGTCGAAAGTAGTGATGCGTAGTTCTGAAACATTGATTGGCTCATGTTGTAATTAAACTTTAATGAATTGTATGTCTCTTTGGTTTGGACAGTCATTCAACTTAGATGTAATCGATGCTATTTATTAGTAGGACCATGAATCGTGCAATTAATGTCTTGCTTTTCTCTTCCGATCCTTTTGTTGCATACTTATATATTGCTTATGTATGTATTGTCTGTTGTTTGGCTTGTGCATAGAGATGCCATCGTATGTCGTGTACAAGGGTAAGGTTCCCGGAGTCTACGACGACTGGGAGGAGTGTCGGAGACAGGTTCACCGTTTCAGCGGTAACAGTTACAAAGGGTACACCACTAGGGCGGAGGCCGAATCTAGATACGCCCGCTATCTAGCGGGAGAGAGGAGGGAGCGTTGGAGGAACCGGATGAAGACCAGTTTGATCGCGATGATGCTCATCGTGATGACCGCAGCTCTTTTTTATGTGATGGTAGTTTAGATGATTGATATCGACTTGTAATGTGAAGACAAACTCGATACTCGCGGTCTCGAGACTTGTAATGTTTTATCTTTGTTCGGTCTTTTGAATTCAGAGACTAATATGATGAATTGTATTCGGATACTAATCTTCTATTGTATTCGATGAATCTGCTGTTGCTGTGTGCTACTGTCTATATTCTGTCAAATAATATATTTTGTAACCTGTGCAAAAATCAGAAAAGTAAAAAAACAAATATTCATACTAATGGCGCATCACCACAAGGTGCGCCATTAGTATGCCAAAGGATACTAATGGCGCATCAAGACAGAGTGCGCCATTAGTATGCCAAAGAATACTAATGGCGCATCAAGGCAGAGTGCGCCATTAGTATGCCAAGTATACTAATGGCGCATCTATCCGCAGTGCGCCATTAGTGTGCCAAAGCACATGGTTAAATATGGCCCCTGGGAGGCACACAAATGGCGCATGGTGTTATATACTAATGGCGCACTTGGTGGTGCGCCATTAGTATACCAGATACTAATGGCGCACCAGTGGTGCGCCATTAGTAAAAATTACTAGTGGCGTGCTAGTAATGGCGCACCAGTGATGCGCCATTAGTAGGCAAAACTGGTACGCCATTAGTAGGTCTTTTCCTAGTAGTGTGCCCTTGAGTGACCAGCTGAAGCAACTGATCGAGCTTCACAAGGCGGCCGAACTGGCCATGAAGGGTCTCATACTCTGGATGTGGCCTGGCGAGCCCCTGCCTGGCAGCTACTTCGGCCTGGTAAAGCGGCTTGTGAATGCCTGCCCACGCTTTAAAGTCATAAAGCGGTCTGTCTGCATTGAAGGTGCGCGCATGGCCTTTGCCCGTGCGAAAGTGCACTGGGCGAAGATGGACGCGAAAATCTGGTGAAGGAGGGGCCACCGGAGGGCAAGGAGCATCGCCATCCCGAAAAGTATTATGACAGTGTCCTGAAGGGTGCCCGCCTTGTGGCGGAGGAATGTGCTAAGGATGTAATATTTGAATGAATGTACTCATGTGATCCTGTAATATGAAAACGAGTTCATATGCGCTATATAACGCTTGTCGATTTAAAATATTACCTTCTGTGCGGCCGTTTATAAAATCTGAGAGTTGGCCAGTCGTCGACTTCTGGCCCCACGTAACTAATACTGAAGTGTTCGGGATAAATCTTAAACACTCTTTATCAAAAAAAATGGTCCTTTAAGGAGGTGTTTAGCGCAGCGAACAAGGCAATCAGACTATTCAGCTTTATCACTCTCACTTAGCCATAGAAGTCTACAATTTTAAATTTTGGCGAAGCCCCTAGTATTCGGAAGGCCGAACTTGGGGCGCTATATACGCCTAAATCGGACAAGGCCAATTCCTCGCCCGAAGCGGAAAAAATCTTTAAGGATTTGAGACCTCTCGAACAGCGACCAGCTCTCGCCGCATCATGACAGTCAGTTTTCGGCTTTCTCTACTGAAGTGATCGTCCGGAAGAATCGGGACACAATCGCAACAGTTCTCCCAGTGCTACCTTAGCCGATATAGCGGAGCGTAACGTACCAAAACATGGGAGCCGGGCAAACCCAACTATTGACCCAAGACATGATTCGGAGCTGATGCATATAATGCTATAAGTTCGGGGTGCCGCACTATCGAAAGTGTTCGGACTTTTCTTGCCGTGTTATGGGGTACACTGAAGCCCCTGGCGCACTGGACGTACCAGAATGTACGGTTGCAATTTTTCGTAAATGAGCAGACAGGGAAAAAAGATGAAGAAAGGCAATAATAAGCTAACGCTGTGCATTGTTATTTAAATGATACGTCAAAGCGTATGTATTCAAGTAGTGCAATAAGCAAAAATAGGACTATTTGACATGTCCTATCCAAGGGCACGCTACGTGTGGGTATGTAAAACAGTTATAGAGATCGTTATCAGAGACCACCTGGGGATTCCCTTGTACGTCAAAGCTTCTTGCTTCCTTGGTGTTTCCTTCTCGTGATGGGTCCAATAATCAGTGTATCGGAGAGGGCCTTCAAAGAATAGGGTCTTGAAAGGAGGAAAATGGTAAAGATATACGGTCCTGAGGCGGTTGAGCCGCATTGTGGGCCGTGCCATAGCCGTGCCTCCGCCTATGCCCATGGTATCTTGAGTGCGTAATTATGGACGCGCGACGCAAAATTCGCCGCTTGACTGGGACCAGGATAGAGGCCAAATTGCTAGGCGAGCTCAGAACGTGTCAGGCGATCCTGTTGCAGGGTACTCCAGACTCGCTTGAAGGTGTCCGGAGGGTTTATCGCCGAATTGGTGGTTTGCCTCAGAAGGCTGCTTTGTACTTCTGCTGCGAGGGTCGCAGTGTGCTCCTCCGTACGAAGCGAGCGTTCTGTGTTTCCATTAACTGTTATAACCCCGCGAGGTCCTGGCATTTTGAGTTTGAGGTATGCATAATACGGTACTGCATTGAATCTGGCGAATGCGGTTCGTCCGAGTAGTGCGTGATAGCCACTTCAGAAGGGGACGATATCGAAGATCAACTCCTCGCTTCGGAAGTTGTCCGGGGATCCGAAGACCAGTTCCAATGTGATTGAGCCCGTGCAACATGCCTCTACACCGGGTATGACACCTTTAAAGGTGTTTTTTGTGGGTTTGATCCTTGAGGGGTCGATACCCATTTTGCGCACTGTATCCTGATAGAGCAGGTTCAGGCTGCAGCCACCGTCCATAAGGACTCGAGCGAGGTGAAATCCATCGATGATGGGGTCAAGGACCAATGCGGCAGAACCGCCATGATGGATACTGGTAGGGTGGTCCCTGCGATCGAATGTGACTGGACAAGAAGACCATGGGTTGAACTTTGGGGCGACTGGCTCCATCGCATAGACGTCCCTTAGTGCACGCTTCTGTTCCCGCTTGGGAATATGGGTTGCGTATATCATGTTCACTATTTTCACTTGGGGAGAAAATTTCTTCTGTCCTCCTGTGTTCAGTGGCCGGGGCTCCTCCTCGTCGTCGCTATACAGCCCCTTTTCCTTATTTTCGGCATTCAACTTGCAGCCTGTTTGAACACCCAACATTCTCTGTTGGTGTGGTTGGCTGGTTTATCGGGGGTGCCGTGAATTTGGCACGAGCGATCGAGTATGCGGTCCAAACTGGACGGGCCCGGATTGCTTCTTTTGAATGCCTTTTTCCACTGACCGGATTTAGAGCCATCGAATCCGGCATTGATTGCTGTGTCTTCGGCGTTGTCACCGTTGGTGCGGCGCTTGTGTCTGTTGTCACGTGGCTTGCCGTTGCTATCTCTGGCATCTGAATTGCCATGATTTTTAGATGTGTTCTTGCTGCGAGCCAGCCAGCTGTCCTCGCCCGCACAAAAGAGGGTCATGAGTGTCGTGAGGGCTTCCATGGACTTCGGCTTCTCTTGGCCGAGGTGTCGGGCGAGCCAGTCGTCACGGATGTTATGTTTAAATGCCGCTAAGGCCTCGGCATCCGAACAATCGACAATTTGGTTCTTTTTAGTTAGGAACTGAGTGCAGAATTTCCTGGCTGACTCCCTGGGCTGTTGGGTTATGTGACTCAAGTCATCAGCATCCGGTGGTCGCACATAAGTTCCCTGGAAGTTGTCAAGGAATGCGTCTTCCAAGTTCTCCCAACTGCCAATGGAGTTTGCCGGCGGGCTATTCAGCCAATGCCGAGCCGGTCCTTTGAGTTTTAGTGGGAGGTACTTGATGGCATGTAGATCGTCACCATGGGCCATGTGGATGTGGAGGAGGAAATCATCAATCCATACCGCGGGGTCTATTGTACCATCATATGATTCAATGTTTACGGGTTTAAACCCTTCTGGGAATTCGTGATCCATTAATTCGTCGGTGAAGCATGGGAGGGGGGTGCGGCACCTCTGTGCCGGGCTATATCACGATGCAGTTCGTACGAGTCTTGTCTGCTGTATTCGGCCCGGCCGGATTTTCTTTTAGTATATCCGGCGTGACGGTCGTTGTCACGCGTTGGGGCGTGCTCCCGTGATCCGTAGATCGATCTTGTATGTCCTGCTTTGTTTTCCAACACGTCTCGCAGGTCCTGTGTGTAGCCCCGAACCTTGGTGTTTTTGTTTGACTGGCGACGGGGTGCGGGCTGGACTTCGGGCTGATATGCCGCTTTGTCTCAGCCATGAGGTGGCCGGTCAGCCGTATCATACGCTGGTAGTGTAGGCTTTAATGCTTCCTCCTTGAGTTGGTTAGCAACCTGCGCTTTGGGTAACTTTTTGTTGGGCGCTCGGGTTCGTATTTCTCGGCTGCCAGGACCTTGGTCCATCTATCCGGTAGCAGATCTTGATCATCTTGAAGCTGCTGGTACTTTTTCTTCAGGCTTTTTGCTGTGGCTATAAGCCGGTGCTTGAAGCGCTCCTGCTCGACGGGATCCTCGGGCACGATGAAATCTTCGTCGCCGAGGCTCACCTCGTCTTCAGAGACGAGCATGTAATTGTCATCCCATGATTCTCCGTCTGTCGCCTGTTCCTTAGGGATCGTATGCCCATCCTCCCGCTCGAAGCCTGGCTGGAGGGGATTGTCTTCGTCTTTGGCACTGTCCGCAGCGTTAGTGTCTCTTGTGCCGGTATCGCTGCTTTTGCTATGGCGGGGCTTAGAGCGGCGTCGATGACGCCGGTGCTTAGATTGCTTCTCAAGGGGATTGTCCTCCGTTGCCTTATTTCCATTGCTTTCTTTGGGGGTGTCCACCATGTATATATCATATGATGAGGTGGCTGTCCAGCGCCCTGTGGGCGGTGGTTGCTGTTCTTCTCCTGCATCATCGTCCATACCGTCGTTGTCTTCGGAGTCAAAATCAAGCATGTCGGTTAAGTCGTCGACAGTGGCTATTAAGTGGGTGGTGGGTGGGGAAGGAATTCCTTCGTTGTCCGCTTCCCACTTGAGCCGGGCATATTTCGGCCGAGGGTCTGCTGACAAGGAGAGAGACCTCAATGAATCTAGCACATCGCCCAAGGGCGAGTGCTGAAAAATATCTGCGGAGGTAAACTCCATGATCGGTGCCCAATCAGATTGGATAGGCACGGACGCGGGCGTTTCGGAGCCTGTGGCCGGGGACGAATCCAAGGGTCCGGTAACACAGGTCTCATAGGAGGTTAAGTCAGTATTCGGCTCTATCGCCATTGAGTGTGCGGCTTCCGTGGCGGGGTCCAACCACCCGTCCTCGAACGGCACGATCTGCTCCAGATTGAGGGCCGGAGTAGCCACAGGTGTGATCTCCCGAACACCGTCCGACGGCAGAGTTAAGTCATGCTCGTCGTGACTATGCAGCGCACCTGACATGGGCTCAAATCCGTCGAAGATCAAGTCTCCGTGGATGCCGGCAGTATAGTTCAAGCTTCCAAACCTGACCTGATGGCCAAGGGCGTAGCTCTCGATCTGCTCCAGATGGCAAAGCGGTTTGCCCGCAGTACGAAACCACCGAATACGAAGATCTGTTCGGGGAGAAAAACCTCACCCTGGATCGCATCATTTCCGATGATCGAAGGAGCCATCAAGCCTTTATCGCGACGGCACAGTGGAACTCTCAATGAAAGCACCAATGTCGATGTCAAAACCGGCAGATCTCAGGTAGGGCGTCCCGAACCGTGCGTTTAAGGCTGATGGTAACAGGAGGCGGGGGACACAATGTTTACCCAGGTTCGGGCCCTCATGATGGAGGTAAAACCCTACTTTCTGATTGATTGATCTTGATGATATGAGTATTATAAGAGTTAATCTACCACGGGATCGTAGAGGCTAAACCCTAAAAGCTAGCCTATGATTATGATTGTTGTTGCCCTACGGACTAAACCCTCCGGTTTATATAGACCCCGGAGGAGGCTAGGGTTACATAGAGTTGGTTATAAGAGAGGAGATCTACATATCCGAATTGCGAAGCTTGCTTTCCACGCAAAGGAGAGTCCCACCCGGACGCGAGACGAAGTATTCAATCTTGTATCTTCATAGTCCAACAGACCGGCCAAAGTATATAGTCCGGCTGTCCGATGACCCTCTAATTCAAGACTGCCTCACCAGGCTTGTGATGTAAAGGAGGAAGTCCCGACCAATGCCAAGAAAGGGGCTAGGTTCCGAAAGGGCCTGAATCCAATTCTCAAGCACGTTCAGAACCTCTTGGAGTACACAACCTCTGAGGAGCTCGTTAACAAAGCCATAAAGGCAAGGCATGGTAATGTCGGGTTGGAAGGGTCAAGCTAGCTAGCACAACCGGAATGGGAGCTCGTCCTGCAATTCCAAATTGATGCCTGATAAGCAATGGATGTGGATTCCAAACAGTGCACTTAGCTGTGCCACTTATGTTCCAAGGCCAAACTTCAATGCACCTTGCCGTCCTCCCCCAACAATGCATCATAGGAACTTTGAAGAGAAGCACAGTGCTATGGCTCCCCCGCGTACGTTCAGTCCATGCTTTAACCGTGGACACCAATCCAGGCAAAATTCCTCCCGATGTCTCTAGTTCCTACATGCTTGCCATCCATTCGCTGCTTCTTTCATTCACTTCTCTACTCTAATTCTGTGGTTTCTATTTATTTATCCTCTAACATTCAAACAGAACAACAACTAAATATGAAACTGTGGATGAACTATTGGGCCCTGCAATAAACTCAGCTGAATAGACTCACATATATAAGGAAAGCATTATACACACGGAAGCAATGGTTGGTGGAGTATTTATGTGTTTGTGTTTTTATTTGCCTGGCAATTCATTCAATTATCGAATGCGTGTGTGTTTTTGTAGCAAACAAGAATGCATATGTTCATGCATTGATTAGATCTTTGAACACTGTCATACATTTAGTTTTTCTATTATGTCTGGCCATATATACAATAGTTTAAAGCCGTGCATATTAATAGATCAAACTCCGTTTAAACAGATAAAAGATGCCTAACTTGGTTGTCCATACATAATAAAAATATAAATTCAAGGGCTCAGCTAATATTTTTTGGGTAAACATGTTCGTCCAAATGGTTTCAAGCTTTAAGAAAAAAAACAATGCGTGACAATATTGTGTAAATTCATTAAGTGCGGGTTAGCATCGCCACCACTGTCATCAGGATTTGCGTCGTCTTCGGACTGGTGGAACGGTAGTGGGAGGATGATGCATTGAATTCGGATACAATGATGGGGTGGGTCACGGCTCGAAGCCCCGCCGTGCGAGGAAGCCATTCGCACCTCCACCGTCTGGATATTCCCTTTTTCCGGTGAAAGAATGATGGTTCGAATTAGTACGTACAGCTTAAACATCACCAATACAGATGCATAATAAATTATCAGTTGATTCATTTTGTAGAAATGGTGAGTCTCTTCTTTAGTAAGCAACTAAAAAGTTCAACGAGAAGTCAAAATAAAAAACACCCCTGCGAGTTGCTCACAATCATAGGTCATAAGAAATTACAGACTCGAAGCAGTTGAGGCCGTCGAACTCAGGTGTGAACCTGGCCGGCCTGACCTCCCGCTTCCTCTGTGGTTGCGTGCTCTGCTCGACCTTCTCGTCCTGCTACATCTTCTTCTTCATCGCATGCTTCCTGATTCTTTTTATTATTTCCTTTTTTGGGTAACATCCCCGTCCTGTCCCCCGTGTCGCCCCTCCCGCGACGACACGGGGGAAACCCTAGCCGCTGCCCCCAGCGGCCCCCTCCACAACCCTCCACGACCATCCCCTCGCATAGCCGCCACCGGAGGGCTCGTCGGTGAAGCCGTCCTGAGCCTGGGGATGGTAGCGGTGGGGCGGATCCGTCTTCCCGCGGCGCTGGTGCTGCGCCCCCTCCCCTCCCCGAGATCTGGCCGCATGTCTCGGGGCGTCCCCTTCGGCTGCTGCTTTTCCCCTTGTCGTCCGGTGTCGCCAATGTGGTGGTCTTCCCCTGACTTTCGGCTTGGGCCATGTTGCTTCTCCCCTGCATTTCCTCGACGGCGCGGCCCAACTCCTCTACTGTGAGTGCTGTTGCCGGCTGGGGTACAGGCGCCGCCGTTTCAGGCAGGCCGGCGTGTCCGGCTACGGCCCTGGTGCTGCTCCCCTGCTATCCCCTGGCGGCGCAGCCCAGCTCCTCTGCTGTGTTGCTGCTACTGGCCGGGGGTGCAGGCAGAACCTTTTCGGGCAGGCTAGCGCCTTGCTGGCTGGGGCTCTGCGTGCCTGCCTCATGTAGGTGGGTCGATTCGTCCCCGACGGCATCTGCCTCTAAGCTATGGTCTTAGCTCCGGTTTGGTGGTGTTGAGGTCATGTGGTTGGTCCCGGTGGCAACTGTGTGCCGGCCTGGTGGCGTGGTGGGCGCGTGTGACCATGCAGGGCCTTTTGCCGCCGCTGCTCCGGCCCGTTGTTCCTGGACCTGCGTCTTCCAG
Source organism: Triticum dicoccoides (assembly GCF_002162155.2). Classification (NCBI taxonomy): domain Eukaryota; kingdom Viridiplantae; phylum Streptophyta; class Magnoliopsida; order Poales; family Poaceae; genus Triticum; species Triticum dicoccoides. The sequence goes on from NC_041392.1 coordinate 37,777,524, forward strand.
TGTCCACGGTTCTACCAGCGTCCTCTACCGGTGCGGTTTCAGCCTCGGTGACCCGATAGCTGCATTCCTTCCGGCTACCTCGGCTCGCCCGTGTCGTGACGACAGTGCCCCAGCGGCTCAGATCTGCGTCTTCCAGTTCCTTGCTCGCTGTCATTGCCCACCGGTGTATTGTCTGTTGGGGATATGACTATCAGGTATGACCCGCCCAGGAGGGGCCGGGTCATCCCTATGGTGGTTCATCTCAATGAAGCCCAAGAGCATATTAACAATGGCGGTTCATAGATAGGCTTAGTAGAGGGCCCAAACCCGAAGGGGGCTTAAGGCCCATGGATATAAACTGCCATGTATATAGACTTGTGTTGTAAGGCATGTAAGAGAGGTCACCAAGCCGGATACGTTGTATGAGCTGGCTGGGACTCTGTGGGCCGCAGGGCGTCAACCCATGTATATAAGGGGACGACCCAGCGGCGGCTTAGAACAAGAAACAACAGATCGAGAGCCAGGTTAAGCATATTCGCTCCCTGGTCATCGAAACCCTAGCAATACCACCTCCAACTGGATTAGGCTTTTACCTTCACCGTAAGGGGCCAAACACGTATAAAACTCCTCGTGTCCTTTGTCATGTTTAACCCCTTTAAGCTAATCTCGTTGCGATGGCTCCACGACTAAGTCCTCACACTAGGACATCTGCCATGACAATTCCACGAGAGTTGGTGCCCACCGCGGAGCTATCACATGATGGTTTCAAGTTCTTAGAGGGCAACTTCGAATGGACCAAGGGATACGCTGTGGGCCGGATGACCAAGAGTCATCACGGCAAGCTCTACATCGATGACGCAGGCCGGGGCCCCGAGGCCGGCTCAATTGAGTACGGGTACCGGGTCCCTTTCGGCGAAATTCACGTCTTCATCGGCAAGATCGGCGAACCGGGACCTGAGCCGGACATCTGCACTGACATCATCGAGACGGCTCAGCGTGCGAGACCCGCCCTGGTTCAGCCCACCATGAATCGTACCTTCGTGGGGTTTATCCATGGAGCAGAACCTGAGGATAGATCGGCATCTGGTGGTGAGACCGTAGTTACTCTGATGGTGAGTCATCCACTGGTGAGACCGAGTCATTGTATCAACTGCAAGACGGCCGGCTTGGGGGCTGTTCCGATGGCGACAATATTCTGGACTCCTGTGAGCCGACGAACCGAGTTGCAATCGTCATGGCTAGTACACAGCCCGTGCAGCACTTGTCGACTACAGCAGAGCTGATTTTCGGGTCAGCAGCCGCAACGGCTGCCGGGGCAGGATGCCCTGAGCGCCTGCCGGCTCAGGTTTTAACTGACTTGCTGGATAAGCTGACAACACTGTTAACAGCGGTGGTTAACCCGGCGGATCAAGATCAGCATAATGTGGCGACCGCAAAACTGCTGATGAGATAGCACAGGCCAAGGAGGAGCTAAGCACAGAAAACACTAGGATGGCCGAGGAGCGGGCTGCTTTGGATGCTCAGGCGCAACAGATTCAGTCGCAGTCTTATCGGCTCATGCTAGATCAGAACGCTTCAAACGAAGTCATGAGGAGGAGGCATCAGACTCGTCTATCCTCGGTTTATGAGGCAAGAAATCTCTTTAACATGCCAGGAGCAGGAACCAGTATGCCGGCAGTGGTAAATCGGGTCGAAGCACCTGGGACGGGTACGCCGGTTCAGCCGCGCATGACGGACCTGCCTCGTCAAAACAATAACCCGTCGCAGCACGTGCCGACGCCACCGGGTCATTACTCTAACCCTTTGGATAACATGATCGCTGCGACATCACAATTGGCGGCTCTCCCGGTTGAAGGCGAGTCACCGACGGCAGTTGAAATACGAAGGGCTAGAGAGCTCCTCAAGAAAACACTGGTTCAACAGCAGGCTTATTCTTACAGCCGTGACATCATTCATTCCACCCCCCGCCTGAGCCGGAGTTACACCAGGCATATCGATGAACCGGTTGTGTCAAGTAGTGGGCGGAACCATAACCCGCCTCGTGGGCATAACCCGACGGGCGGTGGCGCCGATGCTCTGAACGTAATGGATCAAGGTAGAGCGCGTCGAGAGGCCGAGCTGGCGGCTCAGTATGCGGCTCGTCAACCTACTCCGGTTCGTCCAACCACTTCTATGAAGCCAGGGGTAACCTTTAGAAATTTGGGTGTGCCATGCTTTGTACCGGATCTACGTAATGAGCGTCTGCCCAAGGATTTCAAGGGTCCTTGCAAGGTGCCTAACTATACAACCGATTTACCTCCTGAGACGTGGATTGAGAGTTATGAGATGGCCATGGAATTGCTAGATGTCAGCGATGCTGCATGTGCTAAATACTTCCCCCTGATGTTGGAGGGAACGACCCACACTTGGTTGAAGGGGCTCCCTGCCAATTTTACTGGGTCATGGGCCGAGTTAAAAGCCTGGTTTATCTAGAATTTCAAGGATACATGCAAGTAGTCCATGTCAATTGTGGATTTAGCCTCCTGTGTCCAAGAAGAAGGTGAGTCGACAACCCATTGAGCGCGCCGGGTCTCAACAATCCTGCACTCGTCGGATCGCATCAATGCCGACTCAGTGGTGTTGATGTTGGAAAAGAATTGTCGTTTCACGCCCCTAAAGCAGAAATTAGGGCGGCTCAAACGCCACTGCAATGACATGGGGACACTGATGGTGGCTCTGGTTAAGTATGCTGACTCTGATGGTACCAAGGACCCCGAGTCTGATGGCGAAAAGCCGGGAAAGGGAAAGAAGAGCAGCAACACCAAGGGGCAGCAGCATAACCCGACGAACCAGGGAGGCAACGGTAAGCGCAAAACTGACAATAGTTTTGACTTTGTGGCTAACACCAATGCGCAGAATAATGATCAATCTCGTAAGGGTAAACCGCCCCCATGGACCGGAGGATCCGGCTTCAATCTTGAACAGATGCTAAATCAACCCTGCCGAAGACATGGAACACGAGAAAGACTGTACTGGCACCTCTGGAAGGATTGTTAGATTATGAAGGAGTACAAGAATTCCAATCTTTTTCAAGACAGTCATGGGCCAGGTGGCGGTTCAGGATCCGGCTCTCACGGACCGGGTTATGACGGTGGCGGCTCTAACTCTGGATTCCAAAGAAATCCAGGTAATCTGGATCCGAAATAGGAAAGCGCGCTCATCGGGTTCATCCGTGAGAGCCGGGACATCTTTGCATGGAAACCTTCAGACATGCCAGGTGTACCGAGGGAACTCGCTAAGCACACTCTCAATATTGATCACAAGTTTAAACCGGTCAAGCAGTTCCTTCATCGCTTCAACGAAGAGAGGTGTAAAGCCATTGGTGAAGAGGTAGCCCGGCTCTTGGCGGCTGGGTTTATTATTGAGGAGTTTCATCTGGAGTGGTTGGCTAACCAGGTACTGGTACTTAAAAAGAACGGCACTTGGCGTATGTGTGTGGACTACACGGATTTAAACAAAGCTTGTCCGGCTGATACTTTTGCTCTCCCTCGTATTGATCAGATTATTGATGCTACGACGGGTTGTGAGCGTTTGAGTTTTTTAGATGCTTATTCTGGTTATCATCAGATCAAGATGGCAGTTAAGGACCAGGAGAAGACAACTTTCATAACTCCCTTTGGAGCCTTCTGCCACGTGTCTATGCCTTTTGGGTTCAAGAGTGCCCATGCGACTTATCAGAGGTGTGTGCAGAATTGCCTTCATAATTAAATTGGGCGCAATGCTCATGTTTATGTGGATGATATTGTGGTGAAATCCAGAGAGAAAGAGACATTGATAGATGATTTGAAGGAAACCTTTGATAATCTCCGGGTTTATAAAATGATGCTTAACCCGGCCAAGTGTGTTTTTAGTGTGCCGGCAGGCAAGCTTTTGGGCTTTTTGATGTCTAACAGGGGCATTGAAGCTAATCCAGAGAAGATCAAGGCCATCACTTCTCTGGCTAAACCGGCGTGTGTCAATGACCTGCAACGTTTGGCGGGTCGTATTGCGGCGTTAAGCCCGTTGGGAGAGAAGGCCATCCCTCTGTACCAGATGACGAAAAAGACAGATAATTTTGTCTAGAGTGATGCCGCTAATGCAGCGTTTCAGGACTTGAAGAAACAGCTGGCTGAGCCGCCTGTGTCGGTTCTCTCTTCCCCGCTGCATCCCCGACCATGTCCACCTCCACTCCACGCCTTTCCTTGTGCCTGGTTCATTGCTCGTGTTCGACGGCACCCGGTGACGTCCTTCGGCGACAAGTGTAGCCCCACACCCCCTTCCTGATGCGGCGGTTCTGGCCAGCGGCCCGACTTGCTCATCTTCAGACTTCCGACTCGGCGGCTATGGGATTGCTTGGACTCAGGCGAGGGCGAAAGCCCTGCTCAGCTTGCCGATGCTGGCAGCGACGACACCCACCAGTGCCGTTTTTCTTCTTGGAGGCACTGCCATGGCCTTCATTTACGTCCCTCTTCAATCTCAGGTAAAACCCTTGGTTCGGTTCTTCGGATCGGATGGCGACGGCGTCACGGTGTTGTTCTCCTTCTTGAAGGCGCCATCTTGATCGCTTGCGGTGTCCCCATGGTTTGCTCTGGTGATGTTGGTTGTTGTGGTGGTCTTGGCCTGCCCCCCTACTTCGGGGCTTGTCGGGTTTAGCCGTGTTGTACCCTCTGTTCGGGCCGAGCATCCCCTTTCTCTGTGCTCAGTCCACCATGTCCATGCCTTCTTGCATTCGTGTATTGCGTTGTATCCTTCCTGTACTCATTCTAATTTATTCTATCAATGAAATGATACGCAAGCTTTGCGTATTCACGAAAAAAGGATAGGAGTGTGTCGTACCCTGCACCAGCAATCTCTGTTGGCGACATGCCGAGGATCGAGAAATCCATGATCTTGGCCATGATCGATCAGCCTAGAGGCGTCAACCGAAATTCCAAGCAAGCTTGCTTTGCCTTGTGTAGCAAGATGGTTCTTCCTTTCAGTTTTGGTCTGTTTGACTCTGTTCTTCTTTCCCACACACATCGTTTGATGTATATAAACGGAGCATGGAGCTGGGAGGGGGGACGCAAGCGGGGTGGGTGAAGGACGCGACAGGGAAGTCCACGGACGCCGATGGGAGACGCCGGCTCTGACTGGCACACCGTTGGAAGCAAAAGCGAAACGACATTATGATGAATGGGTTTGATTGTTTACGGAGTGGGGGACTCAGAGTCAGTCAAGTTTAGGATTGTTTATGGTGAGAGGAGATGTAATGGCTGCGAGATGCACCACTTGGAGTCAGCGATGGGGTGCCGTGTCTGGTGATGGGAAAGCGGCGTGGCAATGTGTCAATAGCTTTGACTATTCGGCAGTTCGGCATGACACCGTCTGGTCCACACTGCTATTTTTTCAGAGAATTTTGAGTGCTTTATTCAACAAAAGCATTTGTCGAGCAATCAGCCAGGAGATGCTGATCAGAAAAACAGGAAGTCTTCCAATTCAACTTTTAGTCGTTTCCAGCATACATGCATGCCGGGCACATAAAAAATGCAAGACAGTTAGCCGATCTAGATATACATTGAATTACAAAAACATCAAAACTATTAGAAACTTCTTCAATTCGGAAAAAATGGGTGCAATGACTGAGCGCAAATCATGGCGAGTGTTTCAGAGGTTAATTACCTCCCGGCAATCAGTTTCCATCACTATCTTCTTCAAGCGGTGAAGATTTGCAACAATTACTCCTTCCCATACCGCTGTTGCTTCAGCAATCAGAGGGTGAGTTGTTGGAAAACACCCACGCCGCCCACTGGCTAACTGATGCAGCCTTCGCTCACGATCTCCCTGCTCATGTATCACTTCTCAGATGAATACAGCAGGGTGTCAGTTTGCATAATCTAGCTTGGTATCAGATGCAGAGCCTCTTCGATTCTCGACCCTCCTTCGCTTCCGCTATGAACCGTCTTCTCCGCCGCACCTGCTCGGCGGACTTCGACACGCCGGCGTCCAACCACTTCGCCTCGATCTCCGCCGCCGCTCCGGCCTCGACCGCGGCCAACGCACTCCCAGCTGCGCCCGCCGCGAACCCCGCGCCATGCCGCGCGGCCCTCGTCGATTGGGGCAAGGCCAACGTCCCTGAGGCGCCCACCCCTGCGGCTGCGCCCGTTGGCTCCTCTTCTACCTCGGCACCACGCATGGTCCGCCTCGCTACACCGCCTACCGCGGGTGTCCTCCGTACGGTACGGCCAGCAGGCACTCCTGTCCCCGCGTCGGGTGGGCTAGGCCGCGCCCTGGTCCCTCACCACGCGCTCGGTGGACTTCGCGGCTCCGACGCTGGCCGCTCTTCCACGGCCGGCCGGCCTCCCGCCCTCCATCGCCCACTTCTTCTCTGCCAAACTCCAACTCGAGTCGGGTAACTATTCCCGTTGGCGCCAGCTCTTCTACGCCATCTTCTGCAAGTATGAGGTCCAGCATCATCTCGACGTCGTCGCCGAGCCGCTTGGCCAGAGTGCCACATGGCGCAACGACGACCTGACCATGGTGCTGTGGATATACGGCATGGTTGACGAAGAGCTCCTCGACGTCGTCGCCACTCCGGCATGCACCGCCTACAACATCTGGAGCTCCACCTCCTCCTTCATGGACAACCAGCCGGGGCGCGCCGTCATCCTCGGCGCCGAGTTCTGAAACCTCATCCAAGGCGATCTCTCCATCGCCGAATACAGCAGGCTGCTCAAGTTCTTTGCTGCCAACATTTACACTCAAACCGCATGCGCTGTATGGTTCTCCAGTACCTGGATCAGGCCTCTACATCTTGAAAACGGGCACCTTCAACACTTGTAGAGCTAAAAGCGAGTATTTACAGGGTAGCATCCTGTGGTATGGGAACATACTGCAATAAGCTTTCCAAGGGGAGTACTGCATCAAGAATTTTCCGATTGCTGCTACATGCCAATACCTACAATTGAACTCCAGTGCTACAAAATATTGCCTACTCATGGTGGACAGGCATTGTAGAATGCCTACTTACTGGAGAAACCTATCGTGCATAAGTGCCTGACAACTGAACAAAAATGCCTACATTCCAGTGGTGTAAATCAAAAACTTGCCCTCCAGTGCTGTGAAAAACGTCTATCCTCCCTGGTTGTCAAGTATTGTAAAAACTTGCTTGCTGCCGGAGAAGCTAATACTCTATAAGTGCCATGAGTAGGTCTGATGATAAATAAGCATACAACCCTGCACACCACCACCCCAGCCCTCTGGATGGTAAATAAGATGTTGTTAAAACCCACTAACACCGACTCCCCCTGAATTTCATGCGCTAGACTAAAAATCGACATGGGTTCCCCTCTGTTCCATGGTGTGTTGTTAACAAAAAAATGGTGTGTTGCCTGCTACCTCTTGAGCACTGCGTTGGATTTCCCCGAAGAGGAGAGGATGATGCAACAAAGTAGCGTAATTATTTTCCTCAGTTTTTGAGAACCAAGGTATCAATCCAATAGGAGGCTGCGCGCGAAGTCCCTAATACCTGCACAAAACAAATAACTCCTCGCAACCAACGCGATAAAGGGTTGTCAATCCCTTCACGGTCACTTACGAAAGTGTGATCTGATAGATATGATAAGCTAATATTTTTGATATTTTTGTGATAAAGATGCAAAGTAAAATAAAAGAAAAGTAAAAAGCAAAGGAAATAACTAAGTATTGGAAGATTAATATGATGAAGATAGACCCGGGGGCCACAGGTTTCACTAGTGGCTTCTCTCAAGAGCATAAGTATTTTACGGTGGGTGAACGAATTACTGTTGAGTAATTGACAGAATTGAGCATAGTTATGAGAATATCTAGGTATGATCATGTGTATACGCTTCACGTCCGAGACAAGTAGACCGACTCCTGCCTGCATCTAGTACTATTACTCCACTCATCGACCGCTATCCATCATGCATCTAGAGTATTAAGTTCATGAAAACAGAGTAACGCCTTAAGCAAGATGACATGATGTAGAGGGATAAATTCATGCAATATGATAAAAACCCCATCTTGTTATCCTCAATGGCAACAATACAATACGTGTCTTGCTGCCCCTACTGTCACTGGGAAAGGACACCGCAAGATTGAACTCAAAGCTAAGCACTTCTCCCATTGCAAGAAAGATCAATCTAGTAGGCCAAACCAAACTGATAATTCGAAGAGACTTGCAAAGATAACCAATCATGCATAAAAGAATTCAGAGAAGATTCAAATATTGTTCATAGATAAACTTGATTATAAACCCACAATTCATTGGTCAAAAAGAAGATTATATCGAATAGATCTCCACAAGAGAGGGGAAGAACATTGTATTGAGGTCCAAAAAGAGAGAAGAAACCATCTAGCTAATAACTATAGACCCGAAGGTCCAAGGTAAACTACTCACACTTCATCGGAGAGGCTATTGTGTTGATGTAGAAGCCCTCCGTGATGGATACCCCCTCCGGCGGAGCTCCGGAACAGGCCCCAAGATGGGATCTCATGGATACAGAAAGTTGCGGCGGTGGAATTAGGGTTTTGGCTCCGTATCTGATCGTTTGGGGGGTACGTAGGTATATATAGGAGGAAGGAGTACGTCGGTGGAGCAACAGGGGCCCCACGAGGGT
>NC_041392.1:37786351-37790711 GCF_002162155.2 Triticum dicoccoides
TAGGCGCGTCCCTACCTCGTGGCCTCCTCCTTTGTTTCTTGACGTAGGGTCCAAGTCTCCTGAATCATGTTTAGCGAGAAAATCACGTTCCCGAAGGTTTCATTTTGTTTGGACTCCGTTTGATATTCCTTTTCTTCAAAACCCTAAAATAGACAAAAAAAACAGCAATGCTGGGTTGGGCCTCCGGTTAATAGGTTAATCCCAAAAATAATATAAAAGTGGAAAATAAAGCCTAATAATGTCCAAAACAGTAGATAATATAGCATGGAGGAATCAAAAATTATAGATACCGTTGGAGACGTATCATTGACAACAAAAATCGAGATGAAAAAAGGTGTGGATGGTGGGGGATGGCACGCGAGCGACACCCTGATTCCTCCACCCACCCACCCCTCCGTGGTAGTGGGTGCCGCTGTCGTCGCCTGTACGCGCTCCGCCCTTTGGTTCGTCGCCGTGGTCGGGCTCGTGTCAGCTGCGGGATGCCGACGACCTAGAATTTCTCTCCTCTGTTCATGTTAGATTTGAGGGGCGGAAGGGGAATGGAGAGAACACTGGGCGGGCGTGTTTCCCTAATTTTTGGAAGCGACAAAACCCACCGCTCTCTCTTCTCTCGGTTCGAAACCGCCTGACACCAGCTAAAAAAAATTGTCCGAAACTTGTCGAGTCATCGCCTGAGATGGACGGCCCGTGTGCGGCCGCTCGCAGACGCTGCATCGCGCGCACACGTGGAGCAGCGTTTATGTTTTTCAAACTGTCAGTTTTGGTGTCAATCACTGCTTATTGACTGATCAACGTTTTTTACAAACTGTCACTAGAATTGTGGTGTGTTTTTGAAAAAAAACAGAAACATGATGATTTTCTGATTTAGGGTCCATAAATGTGATGATTTTTTGCAATTTACTCCGATGCAAGCTTCCTCCCTGCTCCACCGTATATAAGCCGGGTCCCATCCCCTCTCCCCCTTCGCGAACCCGAGCAAGCATGCCATACCAATTGATTGATTGAAGAAAAGTCAGGGCGCGTGCGAGCAGGAAAGCATCAGCCTCCGGAGCTGCTGGAGGAACCATACCCGTCCCCACTCTAGTATGGCTCGTCTCTCCTGGCGGGGGTGGAAGCTGCCGCAGGACGAACACGCTGTAGCAGGGCAAGCAGGGCGGTCTTCCGACTGAGGCAGAGCAGCAGCTGGGCAAATCGTAACCGCAGTCGCCGTGCCCGCGGCCGCCGTTCGCGCCTGAGTTCGATGAGATTCACTGCTTCGAGACCATCGTGTGCCATTACTCGTTGCGCGTTTCATTATTAATTCTTTCTTCGTTTGTTCGTCGGATGATCGGTGTGGCCATTCGTTGTTGACCCGTGCTTCTAACTGTAGCCACAGGTTGTACAAAATACAGAGTAAATTGTACAGACTTGTGTCTGTGGTGTTCATATGGGAACAAGCTGCCTATTTGACAGTGATTCTTTGGATAAGCTTTTGTTTTCTGCATGGCTAAGGAAGAAATTCGTTATGGTGAAGTTGGTCATGAACAACGTGTACAAGCAGACCATTCCTGTGTGCTGGTCCGAGTGATTGGTCATCAGCAATTTTGTCCATTGTGTAGGCTAGCCGGACCGAGACTCCAAGCATGCAACGGACAAGGAGAAGCCACTGAAGGATCAGGATCTGCAGCTGGAACTATTTTCCTAATGTCTTCCATTCCCACGATATATGCATAAGACACTCACATTTGTGTATGCACACTTTCGAAGCACATAGATGGAGGCAGGGTGAGTGTGTTCCCTGTAATAGCGTTGGTAGTGGCCTTTATAACATGGAAGCGGGGGTTAGAAGAAGGGATGGCATTTATAGTGCCCGCTGAGCAGTACTAGTCAAGTACCATATCACAGAGGAATGATATATGATGCAATGGTCACATGCAGTACATTCGCTGGTTGTGAATTTAGTTCGGCTATGTATTACATCTCCAATGTGTTTTCACATTACATACACATTTGGCTTTCAACTTAGCTAAATTGAGTTTTTTGTAAATAAGTTTATTTGGTGAAAGAATTATGGTTGGAATTATACAACGTAACCAAACATGCGTGTAAGTAACAGTTCATCCATGCAAATTGTGAGTCACTTTTTCTTCGGTAAGCAACCAAAAAGTACATAGAGAAAGTGAAAAGAAAACACACCCCAGCCCGGCGAGCTGCTCGGGCAGTTAGAAGGAAATTACAGACTCGAAGCAGTTCAGGCCGTCAAACTCGGGCGCGAATCGGGTCAGCCTTGTCTCTCTCTTCCTCTCTGGCTGCCGGCTGCGCTCAACCTTTTCGTCTTCCTGTGTCTTCTTCTCAATCAGTTTAGCTAAATGTCAATCGATGATTTCGAAATAGGGTCAGTCGGTTTTCGAGAGTTGGCCGGAGTGAGCTGGAGGTAAAGAAGGAGAAGGAAGGGGCTGACGCAGGGCTACTCCAGTATCTATCTTAGGGTTCAGGGTGGGGACGGTGGTGGGCGGTGGTGGTGGGGGGCGGTGGTGCACTTCGCCGGAGAAAAAACCTAAACGCAGGCAGGCCTAGAGAGATGGTTGGGGGCGGCAGATAGACCGGCAGTGGGTGCGGTTCCGCGGAGGGCGGGGCGACGAGGCTATGCGGGAGCGCCGCTGGCCGCGGGTGGTGGTCGCAGGCGGTTCTGCCGATGGCCCGGGCGGCGGTCTGTAGAAGGATAAGAGATGGAGGTAGAAGAGAGGGCGGGCGTCGTTGGATGTCGATCCGATGTTTGAAAATGATTGACTAGCCCAATCGAAAAAGTCAGTCGACTGATGTGTAGCCTCACCCCTTTTCAGTCGCGTCCTTCCAGCCCCAACACCTCCATGACAGGAGTGTGGCGTACCCTGCACCAGCGATCTCTGCCAGTGACGAGCTGAGGATCGAGAAAACCAGGAGTTTGCCCATGATCGATCGGGCGAGCTGCCAGCCTCAACTGAATTTCACGCAAGCCTAGTCTGCCTTGTGAAAAGAGCGGTTCCTTTTTCAGTTCTTGCTGTGTTTGATCTATCTTGCCTCTCCGAGCTGGTTTGGATGTTCTTCCTTACAACATCTGTTGATTCAGATATATATACACAGGTGCTTGGAGCTAGGGGAGGGGAGGCAAGCGAGTGGGCGGACAGCGACTCTGACTGTGGCATAGCGGGAAGCAAAAGAGAAATGAGAGAGTATGATGAATTTGCTTGTTTACGAGTGGGGGACTTGGAACCAGTCAAGATTGTTCCGACAACAGAGTAAGATAGATCCATTTGCTGCCGTGTGTTTAGGCGATGAGTCAAGTCTGGCTCCTTCGCTCTTTCTCGTCAGAGGCTTCATTAGCACTGACGAGGGGTTTGTGGACTTTGTCCTTTTGGAGCAGTGGTGGTCCAGCGCTTCGCATGGCGCGGCGGCAGCCGCAGCGAGCTGCTCGTGAAGGATGGCGACATGTGCTATCAAGGGCTTTTGGAAGAGGACAAAAGATCTGGTCACCTCTTCGGAGGTGGTTTGGTTTTATCCCCAGTTCAGGCACTGAAGACGTTCTGGAAGCAAGTCCAGGATGGACTTTGCCTCCGACCGATCGTTCAAATCGATTTAGATCCAGTTCAACAGAGCTGGTGGCTGCTGCGGTTCATCAATGCCTCTTGGTAGATTGGAAAAAAGCCCCCGCGTCGTCCTCCCCAGGGCGACCCGGGCGGCGGCGCATCTCGCAAGCGCAGCGGGCTTCCCCCGGCTTCCCTCCCCCCCTCCCCGCCGCCGCCCAACAGCCTCCGTCGGGCAAAGCCCCGCGCGGATCCGGCAGCGGCGGGGCTCTGGCGCGCCGGAGCGGCTCGTCTACGAGCAGGGGACTCGTGGGCCGGCGGCGGTGCGTCGCTCCTCCGCGCGCGCCGTTCGTGCTCCGGGCGCGGTGGGGAGGGCAGCGGTGCTCATGGCGGGCTGGTGCTGCGCCCCCGTGCTCCGCTTCTGTGGGGCGCGCGTTGGCGCATCGCCTCCCAGATCTGGCCCTCCATCGGAGGGTGTGGCGAGCGGGCGGTCCCTCGGCCATGAGGGCAGCGTCTTCCTACGGCGAAGACACCTGCCTCGGCTGTGGACTGCCGCGCGCGGACCTGGGCGCGCTGCCATCGGCGGCGGATCTGACGGTCTTGCTCTCCCGCGAGCTGGATCTCGGTATGGGGGTGGGTGAGCGCACCGGGGTTCTACGCACGAGGTGTTCGGCGAGCTAGGCGTGAAGCAGGCAGCGGTCCTCGCTCGTCCCCGTTTCTCCCCCGATCTGGAGGCTTCGCATGGCGCGGCGGTCTCTGTTCGTGGGCTGGCAGCGAGTGCTTCCTCTGCTATGTGGGTTTGGCTCTAGGAGGACTAG
>NC_041392.1:37790721-37791930 GCF_002162155.2 Triticum dicoccoides
GGTCTCTTGGTGCTGATTTTGCGGTCAAAGATCTTGGGCGGCTTCACTACTTTCTTGGAGTTGAGGTTGCTTCTGTGTCCAGTGGTCTGATTATGACGCAAAAGAAGTACTCCTTGGATTTGTTACAGCGAGCTGGGATGCTTAAGTGCAAACCGACTACTACACCTATGTCTGCTACTGACAGGATTACTGCTGTTGCTGGTGATCTCCTGTCTTCTGCTGATGCGACACAGTACAGGAGTATTGTTGGTGGTTTGCAGTACCTGACTATCACACGTCCTGACATCTCTTTTGCAGTTAACAGAGTATGTCAGTATCTTCAGGCACCTCGTGATACTCATTGGTCTGCAGTGAAGCGCATCTTGCGCTACATTCGTTTCACGTTGTCCTATGGTTTGCACATTCGACCGAATCCCTCTGGGGTCATCTCGGCGTATTCTGATGCGGATTGGGCTGGCAGTCCAGATGACAGGCAATCCACGGGGGGCTATGCTGTGTTCTTTGGTTCTACTTTGATCGCCTGGAGTGCTCGGAAACAGGCTACTGTTTCACGTAGCAGTACTGAAGCTGAGTATAAAGCTGTGGCTAATGCAACTGCAGAAATTATCTGGATACAGTCTTTGCTTCAGGAGTTGGGAATATCTCAGTCACAGTCCCCTATTCTTTGGTGTGATAACATCGATGCTACATACCTATCTGCTAATCCGGTATTCCATGCCCGAACGAAACACATTGAAGTGGACTATCATTTTGTACGGGAACGGGTATCTCAGAAGCAACTACAGATCAAGTTTATCTCTTCCAAGGATCAACTTGCGGACATCTTCACCAAGCCATTACCTCTTCCACAGTTTGAGACTTGTAGGCGCAATCTTACCCTTCTAGATTCTTTAGGAAGTGGCTAAGATTGAGGGAGGGTGTTAGACTGTATAGTCTCTGTAGTTGTATACGTACATATACGTATGATGTAACTTGTACCCGTTTGTTATATATATGTGAGATAGGCCACCCCTAGAGGGTTGAGCCGGTTCCCCCAACTCTATTGTCTTACACCGCTGCATAGGCGGCGGTCCTCGCTCGTCCCCGTTTCTCCCCCGATCTGGAGGCTTCGCATGGCGCGGCGGTCTCTGTTCGTGGGCTGGCAGCGAGTGCTTCCTCTGCTATGTGGGTTTGGCTCTAGGAGGACTAGCAGGCTACAGGTTTTTGGGG
>NC_041392.1:37791940-37822049 GCF_002162155.2 Triticum dicoccoides
GGCGTAATGCTGGGCTCCGATTTCGGTGGTAGCCAACGACGGCGGTGCCTGTGGGTGTCGTATCCTTGTTGAAGGCGTCGTAGTGCGGTGCTCGTCTTCCCTCCTGTCTGCTCCGGAGGAAACTTCGGATCCGGGTCTCCCGGATCAGGCGATGGTGACGCTCAATGTCACATTCCCTGCATGGGCTTCGTCTTTGAGCTTGCCTTGGCTAGGGTGACCAGTGTCTCGAGGTGGCTGGGTGGTGGTGCGACCGGTTTGGGGTCGATGGTGGTTGGAGCCCCTCTTTGGCGGTGTCCTTCTTGTGTTCCTGCTCCTGTTCTCTTCGGTGTGTCTCTGCTTGACGATGTCAAGTGACTTCGTCGGTGTGCACACAGGTGTCGTGGCATCATCTCGGCCTCGCGCGGCCTTTCGAATGTGCCCCGCAGCACAGGTGGTGTTGCAGCGTTGTGCAGTCTCGGATACGTGGAGCCTTTCGATTGCGTTGACGATACAGTGCCATCGGCTTTTCTGCTTGGCGATGCCGACTTTGCTTGCGGTACACAGGCGCCGTGACGCCGTCTCGGCCTCGCGTAACCTTTCGAAGGCACCCCCGACGCAGATGGTGTCGTGGCGTTGTGCAGTCTCGGTTGTGTTAGGTCTTCGATTGCGCCGATGGTGCAGTGCCATGGCTTGGTCTCGGCTGGCCAATGCCGTTCGATATCACTGGTGGTGCTTTGTTGAAAGGGCATTTCCCTACTTTATGTTTTGGATGATGATGACAACCCTTTGTGGTCTAATCGTGTGCTATATGTTTCAGGTTCTCGATGCTTAGGCTTACATCGGATTGCTATTGCCTCTCGTAGGAAAAGATCGAAGACGTATCCTCTACGCTTTTATTTTCTTTGGTCGTAGAGTTCCCGTACTATCAAGAGGGAATCCTCATTAGGAAGCTCTGGGGGAATCAGTTCACGTACACTTTCCTCACCCCTCCTTTGTCTTCCTCAGTTGTGAGAGAGAGATCCCCCTGTCTTTCCTTCGTGTTTCTGCTCTTCCCAGCGGTTGTACCGCTCCCTGGAGCGGTTGTACCGCTGGACCTTGACGCTCTCCTACTTTGACCGAGCGGTTGTACCACTGCCTCGGGCAGTGGTACCGCCACCTTGCTCAACAAAGGCTAGGACGGTGGTTCCCGCCATGCACCGCTCAAGTACCGGTCTCGTCTCTGTTCCGAGGCAGTAATTGTGCGGTGGTGGCCCAGTTGATCCGGTCGATCCTCGTTGACCGGTACCACAAGTGGTCTGAGCGGTTCTTCCGCTCAGAACTTCGCCGCCCAAGAGCTCAAGGCCATGCGGTTGTTCCGGTCTTGCACCGCTCAAGTACCGGCCTCGTCTCTGTTTCGAGGCAGTAGTTGTGCGGTGACTGGGCGGTTGGTCCGGTCATTCTCTTAAACCGGTACCACCGCCTAGTGGCCCGGTTGTACCGCCTGGTAGGGTTCTGCAGCTACACCATGAGTCCCGGTTGTACCGGGAAAAGGACCGGTTGTACCGCTGCGGGGCTGAAAGCGCAGCAACGGCTGGATTTAGAGGGTTGGTATTTAAGAGAGCTTCTCCCACCTACCACTCTCACCTTTGACATCTCCCACTCCACCATTAATGCAACTCAAGCTCTCTTGCCCGATCTCTCTCTCTAGCCACTCAAACTTGTTGATTTTCTAGGGATTGAAGGAGGAGACCTAGATCTACACTTCCACCAAAGGATTGTTGCTTCCCCATACTTTCTTATGTGGATTTTGTTACTCTTGGGTGTTTGAGCACCTTAGACGGTTGAGGTCACCTCGGAGCCATATTCCATTGTGGTGAAGCTTCGTGGTTTTGTTGGGAGCCTCCAATTAAGTTGTGGAGAGAGCCCCAACCTTGTTTGTAAAGGTTCGGTCGCCGCCTTCAAGGGCACCAATAGTGAAATCACGGCATCTTGCATTGTGTGAGGGCGTGAGGAGAATACGGTGGCCCTAGTGGCTTCTTGGGGAGCATTGTGCCTCCACACTGCTCCAACGGAGACGTACTTACTCTCAAAGGGAAGGAACTTCGGCAACACATCCTCGTCTCCACCGTCTCCACTCTTGGTTATCTCGTGCCTTTATTTGAGCAAGCTTATTTGTTTCTTATATCTTGCTTGCTTGTGTTCCTCTCCTTGTTGCATCATATAGGTTGCTCACCTAGTTACATATCTAGACAACCTACTTTGATGCAAAGTTTAAATTGTTAAAGAAAAGCTAAAATTGTTAGTTGCCTATTCACCGCCCCTCTAGTCAACCATATCGATCCTTTCAATTGGTATCAGAGCCTCATCTCTTTAAAAAGGACTTTACCGTCCAAAGAGTATGGTTGATACCGTAGACGGTGTGGAGGAACACTCCGGTGTGAATCCGATCTCGTCTACGGGCGATGGGGGAACCTCGGTCTCTCGTGAGGAGTTTAATGTGGCCTTGAAGACATTGAAAACCTCCATGACGACCGAAGTTGAAAGCATGTTTACTAAATTTCTTGAGGGGCTTAAACTATCCACCGCACCGTTGAAAGTGGGTGACCCCGCCAACAAGGTGACGGATGCTATCCCCGACAAGGGGGAAGCTAGTAGTGAAAAGGCTCCTTCTTCTAGTGGTAAGAATGGCACCGGCATCTTTGCCCATGTGGAACGACCACTTATTTATGGTGGACCGGTTCCTTCCACTCATTTGAATCATGCCGGTCCTCCCCCTAAGATTGTGAAAAATGAGGATTTTGATTCTTGGGTTTACCGCTTTAAACGTCATTTAAATCATGTGAACACTAACCTTTGGAGAATCATTGAAGAAGGTTTCTATCCACATGATCCAAGCAACTTCACTCCTCGAGAAGCCGCGGACAATCAATTCAATGAGAATGCTCTCTTCATCATTCAAGATGCAATTCCACCCGAAGACCTACCTCATCTTCATCCCTTCGCCTTGGCCAAAGATGCATGGCATTGTGTTGTCTCTCTCTACCGGGGAAGCGCAAGCATTCAACGCTCCAACTATGAAGTGGTACAAGATGAGGCCGATGAGTTTGCAATGAAAGAAGATGAAGAACCTCGTGAGCTTTATCGGAGAGTAACCAAACTCGCGGTCTCACTACGAGATCACGGGAGCAAGGACACGGATGACAATTAGATCAAGCGCAAATTCCTCAAGGCAATGATGCCCTATCACAAGGCCATGTCCTCCGTCATTCGTCAAAGACCGGACTTCCACACTTTGACCTCAAGCGAAGTGTTGGATGAGTTTGTGGCCATGAACATTTTGGACAAGACCGCCGACAATGCGGTGCTCCGTTCTCAACAAGCAAAGAAGCCTAACCTTGCATTGAAGGCCAAGCTCACCATGGAAGAAGAAGAAGAGGAAGAAGAGGAGAGCAACCCCGAAGATACGAAGTATGCATATCATGAACACATGGCACTTGCTTCAAGGCAATTTTGGAGCAAGAAAAACTCGAGGCCAAACTTTAGCAGAAACAACTCGAGTGGCACGAGGGGCAAGCAACGTATAAGGACTTGCTACAATTGCGGAAACGTGAGTCATTTTGTTGCTGAATGCCCGTATGAGAAGAGGGAAGACAATGGTGGCAAGCTCATCCGAAAGGACAAGGCCAAGTCGCTCCCCAACAAGAACAACTTCACCAAGAAGACACCTCCCAAGGCTTTGTTTGTGCAAGAAGAGTACAATGAGGATGATGACGATGATGAGTCGGTTGCCATGGCCTCCGTTGCCATTGCGACGATGTCACGGGTGTCTCTCTTCGACTCACCCAATGAGAGCATCACCGCCAAGTGCCTCATGGCTAAAGCCACCAACAAGGTAACCCCCAACATCAAAACTACCATCATTAATCATCCTTCTCCGACGGATAGCATTAATGAACTTGAGGGAGCTAATGTGGAGGCTAACGAGTTTGAGGCCTTTATGGGCAAACTCAAGGGAAAATCCAAGAAGCACTTTGTTGCTCTCTTGGAACAACTTGGTGAAGCCAATGACATGATCGAGGTTCACGAAGACACCATCACTAAGATGGAAGGGCATAGTCGTGACTATGCCGATGAGATTTAGGATCTTTCCAATGCTCTTGAGGAAGAGCGTGGTCTACGTTTGGCTCTTGAGGAGTCACACAACGTTGATCATGCTAAGTTAAAGAAAGATTATGATCATGTCCTCATAGTTTCTCATGTGCTAAGTTCCGAGAAAGCCGAACTTGAGGTTGATCTTGCTAGACTCAAAGGGGAGTTTGATCTACTTGACAAGGCTCACAAGGTCTTTAAGGGTGCTCATGCTAGCCTCAAAGAGTCTCATGATCAACTTCAAGTAAAGCTAACCAAGGAAAAAGCCACTTTCCCTCGTACGATGTTAATTGATAATGCAAATGCTACTAACCTGTGTTGTGAGCATGTGCATCTCGTTGAGGAGAACGCTAAGCTAAAGGGACAACTTGAGAGAGGTCTTGCAACTTGCATACAAGGCAAGAAGAACCTCAACGATCTCTTGATCAACCAAAAGGGGGTTGTGGCCAAGAAAGGGGTTGGGTACGTGCCCGACTCCAAGAACAAGAAGAAGAATGACAAGACCAAACGACCTCCTCCTCTCATGCAAACCTTTGTGAAGGAGGGAGAGAGTGCCTCCGAGGAGAAGAAGAAGAACAATGTCAAGAAGGGCAATGTCACCCCTCCCAACAAAGCTGGCGATTTTAATCCTTCTTATGTGTTATGCCGTGCTAGTGATGGGCATGTTTATGCCAAATTTGTTGGTTCTCTTCATGAGTACATTGAATGGTCTATTTGGGTTCCAAAGACCCTTGTTACTAACATCAAAGGACCCATTACAAAATGGGTACCTAAAACCAAGCATTGATCTCTTGTAGGTGTTTGCTTCCGGTGGTGGATCATGGTTGCTCGATAGCGGAGCTACAAATCATATGACCGGAAGCAAGGACTTGGTGGTGGATGTGCACAAGGTTCCATCTATGCCCACCAATGTCGAGTGGGTTGACGCCTCATCTTCTAAGGTATTGGGACTTGGCAAGGTGGTCATCTCTCATGAGCTCACGATCGAGAAGGTCATGCTTGTTGAGTCCCTTGCATACAATTTACTTTCGGTTCGGCAACTTGCAATCATGGGCTTTGCCATTTTCTTTTATATCGATACCGTGGCCCTCTTGTGGAGCAAGACTCTTAAAGTAGCCTTTGTTGGGCACGTCGAGAACGG
Source organism: Triticum dicoccoides (assembly GCF_002162155.2). Taxonomy (NCBI): domain Eukaryota; kingdom Viridiplantae; phylum Streptophyta; class Magnoliopsida; order Poales; family Poaceae; genus Triticum; species Triticum dicoccoides. Next base: position 37,797,189 of record NC_041392.1, read on the forward strand.
TCTATATGTGATTAACTTTTTGGAGCAACCCACTAAGACCGCGACATGCCTAATGGCTAAAGTTGATGTGGGATGGTTTTGGCATCGCCGTTTAGCCCATGTCAATATGAGATCTTTGCAAAGTCTCCTCAAGGGGGACCATGTCCGTGGACTAACGAATGTTAGTTTTGCTAAAGATCGTGCTTGCAGTGCCTATATCAAAGGAAAGCTACAAGAGAAGGCTCACCCTTCCATGACTATCATTTATTCAAAGAGGCCTTTGGAGCTCCTTCACATGGATCTCTTTGGGCCTCCATCCTTCGATAGTCTTGAAGGTAGGAAGTCTTGCTTGGTGATTGTGGATGACTACTCAAGGTACACGTGGGTGTATTTCTTCAAGAGGAAGAGCGAGACCCAGCAAACTGTCATTGACTTTGCAAATGAAGCACAACGTCAACACAATGCAAAGATCTTGACAATAAGAAGTGACAACGGCACCGAGTTCAAGAACTACACCTTGGATGAGTTTCTTAGTGATGAGGGAATCAAGCATCAATATTCCGCACCCTACACCCCTCAACAAAACGGTGTTGCGGAGAGGAAGAACTGGACGTTGATGGATGCGGCAAGGACCATGATGGCGGAGTTCAAGCCTCCGTACAACTTTTGGGCCGAAGCCATCAACACCGCGTGTCATGCATCCAATCGGCTCTACCTCTGCAAGGGCTTGAACAAGACTCCATATGAGATACTCACCGGTAACAAGCCCAACCTCAAGTACTTCCGGGTATTCGGGTGTAAGTGTTTCATTCTCAAGAAAGGTGTTCGGTTGTCTAAATTTGAGGCTAGAAATTATGAGGGCATATTTGTTGGTTATGCTACAAACTCTCATGCTTACCGTGTCCTCAATAAATCCACGGGACTTATTGAGGAGACGTGCAACGTGGAGTTTGATGAGAATAACGGCTCCCAAGTGGAGCAAAGTGGCACTTGTGATGTAGGTGATGAAATTCCTCCTCAAGCCATAAGAAGAATGGGTGTTGGTTTTATCCTACCCATTGAGGAACCCCTTGTTTCCAAAGGAGAAGGACAATGCTCCACTCAAGTGGAGCCATCACCAACCCAAGGCCCACACGCTTCCAAAGAACAAAGTGAAGGCCCTCAACCTCATGAACAAGACCAAGGGCAAGATCATACTCAAGACGGTGTTGACACACCAAGTGATGCCCAAGGTCAAGTTCTCTCCCCCGAGCAAGTTCAAGATCAAGAACAAGTTCATGATGGCGCTCAAGATGATCAAGTAACCGCTCCTCAACTCACCACCAAGGAGGAATTAGAGCGTCGTGCCGCCAAGATTGCATCCAAGCTCTCCACCAAGGATCATCTCATGACACATGTGCTTGGAAGCTTAATAAAGGGGGTAAGCACTCGTAGACAATTAGCAAATTATTGTGAGCATCACACGTTTGTCTCTTGTGTGGAACCCCATAAGGTCTATGATGCGCTAGAAGATCCGGATTGGCTCAATGCCATGCATGAAGAACTCAACAACTTCGAGCGCAACAAAGTGTGGAGATTGGTGCCAAGGCCAACGGGGAACCACAATGTCATTGGAACCAAGTGGATATTCAAGAACAAGCAAGATGCCCATGGGATGATCATTCGCAACAAGGCTCGTTTGGTAGCACAAGGCTACTCCCAAGTCGAGGGTATCGACTACGGTGAAACCTTTGCTCCCGTTGCTCGTCTTGAATCCATTCGCATGTTGATTGCATATGCTTCTCATCATAACTTTAAGTTACAAAAAATGGATGTGAAGAGTGCTTTTCTTAATGGTCCTATTAATGAATTGGTTTACGTCAAGCAACCCCCCGGGTTCGAGGATCCCTACCTTCCCGATCATGTGTATCAACTCAATAAGGCACTCTATGGCCTTAAACAAGCCCCACGTGCGTGGTATGACCACCTTACTGAGTTGCTACAAGATCGTGGTTTTGAAGTTGGGCTAATCGACCCCACTCTTTTTACTAAGAAGGTCAAAGGGGAGTTGTTTGTGTGCCAATTATATGTTGATGACATTATCTTTGGTTCTCCTAACAAAGCTTTCAATGAGGAATTTGCCGCTCTCATGACCTCAAAGTTTGAGATGTCCTCCATGGGAGAGTTGAAGTTCTTTCTAGGGTTCGAAGTGAATCAAAGAAGAGAAGGAACCTTCATCAATCAATCCAAATACACTCAAGACATGCTCAAGAGATTCAAACTAAGTGATGTCAAGCCAGCTTCCACTCCAATGCCCACCAAGTGCCAACTTGACTTAGATCCCAATGGTAAAGTGGTGGATCAAAAGGTATATCGCTCCATGATTGGTTCCTTGCTTTACCTTTGTGCATCTAGACCGGATATCATGTTGAGTGTGGGAATTTGTGCACGGTTTCAAGACGCACCTAAGGAAAGTCACTATGTGGCGGTCAAACGAATCTTTCGATATTTGGCTCATACCCCAAACTTTGGCTTATGGTATCCAAGGGGATCAAACTTCAAGCTTGTAGGGTACTCGGATTCCGATTGGGCGGGAGACAAAGTGGATAGGAAGTCCACTTCCGAAGGGTGCGAATTCCTTGGTTGCTCTTTGGTAAGTTGGTCTTCCAAAAAGCAAAGTTGTGTGTCTCTCTCATCCACCGAGGCGGAGTATGTTGCAGCCGAGAGTTGTTGTGCACAACTCTTATGGATGAGGCAAACTCTAAAGGATTACGGTGTCATTTGTGACAAAGTGCCCCTTTGGTGTGATAATGAAAGTGCCATCAAGATCTCTCTCAACCCGGTGCAACACTTCAAGACGAAGAATATTGAGATCCGGTATCACTTCATCCGGGATCACATTAGGCGAGGAGAGATCGAGCTCAACTATGTCAACACTCATGATAACCTTGCAGATATCTTCACGAAGCCCTTGGATGAAGCAAGATTTCGCGAGTTAAGGCATGAGCTAAATATCATTGATTCGAGCAATGTTGCTTGAACTCTTGCACACCCCACCGTACTCAACATGTTGTCTTGTTTAGATGTAGGCATGAACATAGGGAGAGTGATGTTCTCTCAATGAACTCTCCCTCCCCCTATTATGCATAAATTGATCGAGTCTTTCACATTAGCCATGTTTGATGGTACTTGTGCTTCAAAGACGAGTTTTAGTCATGGACCCAAGGATAATTCTTCGGGGTGCCATACCAATTGACTCAAACATAGGTGGCCTCGGCCGCCGTCCTCTCTTCGAGAGGTTGGAGTTAGCCTTGTTGTCCTCGTGTTGTTTTCTCTCGTTCCTTCTTTGCTCTTTGTGTTGGGTTCTCCTTGGGTGTTGCTTTTGTGCTCTTTCTTCCTCCCTTCGGATTGCACTCATTTGATCTTGGCTTGGGTATAGGTGGTCGGGCGGTACAACCGGTATCACGGGCGGTTCTACCGCTGGTACCGAGTTGTGCCGTCCCAATGGATTGGTGCTTGTGCGGTTCCACCGCCCAACCCACGGTAACCTACGTCCGGTACTACCGGCTGTCGCCAAGCGGTACTACCGCTGCCTCCCAGGCACCGGAAGTATCGCCTCCAACCACCGGTCTGCACCAGATGAGCGGTACAACCGCTCCCCTTAGCGGTTCTACCGAGGCGTGTCTACGGGCCTATATATACTCGACGGGGCTGAAGGGTTGTCTTTTTCCCTTTATCCTTGTTCCTCTTCTCTTTGCCCTAGCCGTCGGCCATCTCTACCCCTGCCCCGGAGTGCGTCTCGCGCTTCGGATCCTTGGCTCTCCGTGGATTCTCTCCGTGGAGGCCTCCCGATCTCTTCCCATGGATGGTGGTAATGCCTCGTGTTCTTTGCTCCTAGTTCTTTCTAGGGTTCTTCCTTGTCTAGGGCATTACTTAACTTTCCGCGATTAGTGGTTGAACTATGGAGTAGAAGAGATCTTTGGTTGCCTCCTGTCTTGTTTGCAACACTTAGAATTCGGAATATTACTTGTGTGACTCGTATGCCTCAGTTAGATCTATCTTTCCTGGTGGTGCCACTGTCAGCGGTTCTACCGCCCCTCCGGGCGGTACAACCGCTGGAGCGGTACTACCGGCGGAAGATCCGGTACAACTGGAGTATATCAACCACAAAGCACTGTTCTATCCTCTCTGTTGTTGCAACTTGTTCCTTTTCTGTTGGTGGGTGCAATCCTCTCATTCGTGTTGGGTTTTTGTGTGTTCTTTTCGTGTGTGTGTTCAGGTGGCTCTAGTTCTCGCTCTGCTCCTCGCAAGACCAAGAAGAGGGCACGAAGGACCCTGCGCCCCGTTGTGTCTGATGATGAGGAAGAAGTTGTGATTCCCACCAAGCCCACTCGTCGTGAAAAGTCTGCAGCTGCTAAGCAACGTGTGGTTATGCCGTTGCATCGTTGGAAAGCCAAGTATTGGGAAGCCTACCGATCAAAGAATCCGTATGAGGTTCCCATTGCTCCCCGCTGGACCACCGTTCAGTTCCAGAATGAGATGCAAGTGCGGATTGTTCATGAACTCTTTGAGCACAACAAGAACAGATATGCCAAGCAGTGGACAATTGATCTTGACCATTGGAGAAACAACATGGAGTATTTTGGTGAGGCGTTGGCTCTCTGCGAGGAGTTTGATCTGATCAAGATCATGTCAGTCAACTGTGACTTTGATGTTCAACTCATCCATCCGTTCTATGCCACGGTTCATTTTGGGGAAGATGATGCGCGCACTCTCACCTTCATGTGTCACGATGAACTGTTTCACGTTCCCTGGAGGGCATTCTGCAATGCTATTAGGTACGAGGATACCGGTCTGGAAGGAAGGGGTGGCATTCGTCCTCATGACTTTCCTGAGTCCATGCTTAAGGAGAAGCTTGCCCCTCTGTACATTCGGGGCCGTGGGATTATTGGAGAATCCAAGGATTTGGAGAAGGTCTATGACATCATGCACCGAGTGTTCCGCAATGTGCTCTTGCCCAAGGTGGGCAATCAAGATGAGATTCATGGTTATCTGGTTGATTTGATGGTTTCTATGAAGACCATGGTGGGGACAGGAGCAACGTTTGACGTGTCAAATTGGATGTGGCATGAGATGTACAACATGGTAATCTACCGTAAAGTCCCAATCTATGCCCCGTTTGTCATGTGCTTTCTGAACTCTGTGTGGGTTGTTCGTCGTCCTGGAGAGCTCCTCACGTCTCCAGACAACCTCACTGTTCATGAAGTCAAGCTCCTTAAGAAGAAGAAGCATGCCAAGTCTCGCTTCCCTAAAAATGCTCCTGAGGATGTCTATGCTACTTCTGACGATGAGGACTTTGAGCTGGAGCCAGGGGCCAAGCCTTCGTGGGTGGCCAAACTCACTGCCAAGGTGAAGAAGACCTTTTGTCTCCAGGCTGACATCTAGAAGAAGATGTATGAGGCACATGTCAATGAGAAGCTTGCACGATGTCGCCAAATTGCAATGATGAAGCACCTCAACATGCCGGTTCAGAGTGGCTCTGAGAAGAGCATCACCCCAGAGGAGCGTTGGATTTCCACCCATAGCACCTGGACTGATGATGAAGCCCCTCCCCAGCCATCCTCCTCGTTTGCAGCAGCTAACAATGCCATGGAAGAATCCGATCACGACGACGATGATGACTCTGATGATGAGGATCCAGATGCGACTGAGGAGTCAGAGGAGGACGCCTGAGCTTTGGGACGCTAGCTTCGCTCTTTTCCTTTTTGGTGTTTTGATGCCAAAGGGGGAGAGGGTTCTATAGGTTTCGGGGATTTGCATGCATGGGTTTTTCCCTTTTTTTCTCGTGTTTTAGTGTCGGTCTTTGTTCGTGGACTTGTTTCGTTCCTTGCCATGTGTGAGACTTATGTTACTCCTCTTACCTTTTCGTTCATCGGTCTTTTTTGTTTTTATTGCACTCTAAGTATTATATTGTCTCTCCTTTTTGTCCTCAGGGTGGTGAGTCTATAAAATCTAGGGGGAGTCTAGTCCTATAAGTGTGCCCATGCTTTCTAACAGCTAGTTCCTATTGGGGCACACATTCAGGGGGAGTTCCGTCTAGAATTCTTTGACTTGTCTCTTGCAAATCGTGTTGTTGTCATCATCCACCAAAAAGGGGGAGATTGAAAGGGCATTTCCCTACTTTATGTTTTGAATGATGATGACAACCCTTTGTGGTCTAATCGTGTGTTATATGTTTCAGGTTCTCGATGCTTAGGCTTACATCGGATTGCTACTGCCTCTCGTAGGAAAAGATCAAAGATGTGTCCTCTACGCTTTTATTTTCTTTGGTCGTAGAGTTCCCGTACTATCAAGAGGGAATCCTCATTAGGAAGCTCTGGGGGAATCAGTTCACGTACACTTTCCTCACCCCTCCTTTGTCTTCCTTAGTTGTGAGAGAGCGATCCCCCTGTCTTTCCTTCGTGTTTCTGCTCTTCCCAGCGGTTGTACCACTCCCTGGAGCGGTTGTACTGCTGGACCTTGACGCTCTCCTACTTTGACCGAGCGGTTGTACCGCTGCCTCCGGGCGGTGGTACCGCCACCTTGCTCAACAAAGGCTAGGACGGTGGTCCGGCCATGCACCGCTCAAGTACCGGTCTCGTCTCTGTTCCGAGGCGGTAGTTGTGCGGTGGTGGCCTGGTTGATCCGGTCGATCCTTGTTGACCGGTACCACCGGTGGTCTGAGCGGTTCTTCCGCTCAGAACTTCGCCGCCCAAGAGCTCAAGGCCATGCGGTTGTTCCGGTCTTGCACCGCTCAAGTACCGGTCTCGTCTCTGTTTCGAGGCGGTAGTTGTGCGGTGGCTGGGCGGTTGGTCCGGTCATTCTCTTAAACCGGTACCACCGCCTAGTGGCCCGGTTGTACCGCCTGGTAGGGTTCTGCAGCTACACCGTGAGTCCCAGTTGTACCGGGACAAGGACCGGTTGTACCGCTGCGGGGCTGAAAGCGCTTCAATGGTTGGATTTAGAGGGTTGGTATTTAAGAGAGCTTCTCCCACCTACCACTCTCACCTTTGACCTCTCCCACTCCACCATTAATGCACCTCAAGCTCTCTTGCCCGATCTCTCTCTCTAGCCACTCAAACTTGTTGATTTGCTAGGGATTGAAGGAGGAGACCTAGATCTACACTTCCACCAAATGATTTTTGCTTCCCCCATACTTTCTTGTGTGGATTTTGTTACTCTTGGGTGTTTGAGCACCCTAGACGGTTGAGGTCACCTCGAAGCCATATTCCATTGTGGTGAAGCTTCGTGGTTTTGTTGGGAGCCTCCAATTAAGTTGTGGAGAGAGCCCCAACCTTGTTTGTAAAGGTTCGGTCGCCGCCTTCAAGGGCACTAATAGTGGAATCACGGCATCTCGCATTGTGTGAGGGCGTGAGGAGAATACGGCGGCCCTAGTGGCTTCTTGGGGAGCATTGTGCCTCCACACCGCTCTAACAGAGACGTACTTCCTCTCAAAGGGAAGGAACTTCGGCAACACATCCTCGTCTCCACCTTCTTCACTCTTGGTTATCTCGTGCCTTTATTTGAGCAAGCTTATTTGTTTCTTATCTCTTGCTTGCTTGTTTTCCTCTCCTTGTTGCATCATATAGGTTGCTCACCTAGTTGCATATCTAGACAACCTACTTTGATGCAAAGTTTAAATTGTTAAAGAAAAGCTAAAATTGTTAGTTGCCTATTCACCCCCCCCCTCTAGTCAACCATGTCGATCCTTTCATTTGTGTTGTGTCCGGGCGTGTCTTCCCTCTTTATTTTCCCCTGTTTATATGTTGTGGTGTGTGTTGTTTTTGCTTTATCTCTTCTCCTCCTGTGCCCCCTGTAATTCTGGTTCACTTGAACCCATCCGGCAAAAGGCTGCGAAGTCTTATAGGCAAATGTATACAATTCAAGTGTGGGAGTTCTCTCCCTCCCCGGTGAAAATTAAAAAAAATGCTTCTTGGTAAGGGGTTTCTTCAACTCCATGGTTCGTCTGGGCTGACGATGCTCACCTTCTTCGGAAACAGCAGAGGATTTGGGCGCTCCATGTCCGTGAGGAAGAAGAAGACATTCCTGGCCTTTTCTGTGATTTCAATTTTGTGAGGGGCTTATTTATGGTTTGGGTGCGATGGTGTCGTTGCCTGTATCCTTCTTATATTTCCGTACTTGTATGTGTATATGTGCTTTTTCCTTACGGGCTTGCTAAAAATAAGTCGACAGAGATTTAACGAAGTCTCAGTCGATCTTGTAGCATTTTATCCCATCGTTTGTAACATTTTTTTCTGCCGGTCGCAACATCCTCCTAGCTAGTTGTAGCATGTCGTCCCTCATCGATCATAGCATGTCATCTCACCGGTTGCAACATCCTCCTTTGACGGTTGTAGCAATTTTATCAGAACGGTTGTAACATATGTTGCCGTTGCTTGCAGTATCGTTGCAACATTTTTGTCGCGGTTTGCAACATTTAGCCATGCCGCTTGTAGCACCACAACTACGATGTCGGTATGTTACTTGCTCGAGATTCGATCGTCGGCATCTCCATACCTAGTTCAATCACGTTACCGGCAAACCTCTTTACTCGTTCCCTAATACATCATCTTGTAACTTACTCCTTAGTCACTTTGTTTGCAAGCTTCTTGTGATGTGTATTACCGAGAGGGCCCAAAGATACCTCTCCGATACAACGAGTGATAAATCCCAATCTCGAACCATGCCAACCTGTCATACACCTTCGGAGATACCTGTATAGCATCTTTATGATCACCCAGTTACGTTGTGATGTTTGATAGAACACAAGGAATTTCTCCGGTATCCGGAAGTTGCATGATCTCATGGTCGATGGAATATGTATTCGACATGAAGAAAGCAGTAGCAATAAACTGAACAATCATATGCTAAGCTAATGGATGGGTCTTGTCCATCACATCATTTTCCTAATGATGTGATCCCGTTATCAAGTGACAACACATGTCTATGGTTTGGAAATCTTAACCATCTCTTGATCAACGACCTAGTCCAATAGAGGCTTATTAGGGACACGATATTTGTTTATGTATCCACACATGTATTTAAATTTCTGGTCAATATAATTATAGCATGAATAATAAACCTTTATCGCAATTAAGAAAATATAATAATAATAATAATCACTTTATTATTGCCTCTAGGGTATATTTCTAACAGTCACTTATTCCAGGTTGGGTCAAGAGCCCATCATTTCGGACCCACATGGGGCCTATCACCAACATAGGTAGGTCCCTGGACCATGCCAACATTCGGATGTACACACGAGGGACTTCACTCGGACAACTCAATGGCACTCGGACGATCACATGTCACTCGGCTGATGGATCAACACTCATAAAAGGGCAAGAGGACATCGTAGGAGCTGCAACGGTCGACAAATTCTAAGTCATCCACTAAATAGAGTTATAGCTACAGTTACCTTTAATTAGCACGTTAATTAGTTTTTACGAGCAGTTCATTTGATGGGCCCAAATTATTACAGTTTAGATCTAATCTTAAAATCCTCAATCAGAAAAAAATGCATTTCTCTCAATAGTTTAAAACTAAATTAATCCGATGTCAATTTTACCTAAAAGCTTCACATCCTGTCTCGGTTGTAAAGACTAGAAAGAAAAAACAATCTCAATTGTACCTAATATCATCACGTCCTTGAACCCAAAAAAAGTAATAAAAAATCCAATCGCAGTTGTACTTGAAAGCTTCACGTCCTTCCACCAAAATAAGAAGTTTACATTCTCCACGGCCCCTCCCAAAATTAGACTAGAGTGGTGATTTATTTTCCCTCGCCTCCGCGATCGTCTACTCAAGGAATTGCCTCAGCCTAAACCCTGATCGAGGTCACCATCGCCGCTTCCATGTGCTGTCAGCTCCTGCCGCAGCTAGCCCAGGCTCGGTGTGCTCCTTGTCATGGTCTCCATCGCCTAACCTCCGTGCGTTCTACACCCTGCAGGCATCTCCTCTCACTCTCTCTCCCTTGCTCCCTCTCTCTCTATATATGGTCTGCAGGAAATGCGCATGGTGTAGCCGGCAACCACGATGTCCGCCGGCGACGAGCTCAGGATCGAGAAAGCCAAGATCTCGACCATGGTCAGGGGCAACTAGAGAAGGAGCTAGCACCTCGCGATGGCTACAATGGACGGAGGCGGCGAATAGTGTTGGGAAGGAGGGATCGCCGGAGCCCGCAGCGACAATGGCGTCGATGGAGGAGTTCCATCGGGCGACAAGTTGACCTCGTGCATGACATGGCTGACCTGGCCGGCTGGCTGTCGCGCGTATTAGCTTCTGCGGGTGCACTGACCGCCGTGTGGGTGCTAGCCTGCGAGGCTGTCACGTGTGCTGGCGTTCGCGGGCGCACTGAACGTGTGCGCGCGTGTGCGATGGCGGTAGGAGGAGGTCCGTGCCGGCATGGATGGGTTTGGGGGCATGGCGGCGCGCTAGACAGGAGGGGTACCACACGATTTTGATTTGGGAGAAAATGCAATTGTTTTTTAGATCCTTTTGGGGCAAACAGAGATGCCCCCTGCATGGGCGGAGCAATGGGTTTTCAATGTCTTTCGACACCTATATAACTCCGCCAACGCCCACACACCACTCAGTTTTTCCACATCATGTCCACATGAAACTTTTTCCATGTTTACTACAAATCATTTATGGCCGCATGCATCATTTTGATGCAGAGGCCGGGAGATAACCTCCTTTTCATAAAAAAAACTACAAATCATTTGAAACCTCATGCTCAAATTTTAGAACTTTTTGAGTTGGTTTGCTATTATTAAAACATTAACTGATTTTTTGGTTTTTAAAAAGGATAAAAAAAGCTTCGGTTCTACGTAGCATGCAAACGAACTCCGAAAGTGATGAATCTTGGCATGTTATCTTCAGTGGACCATTGTAGAGCGTGGTAAATATTTGTGAGCATTATAGCAAAAACTTGATACACTTTGTGTATAAACTGAATACTCTCCCACGAAATATCATCATTTCGAATAAAACCACCGCTCACCACACACAACTTCGTTTTTTTAAATCATTTTCACTTTAAACTTTTTCCATGTTTAAAATCGTGTTTTCGGGCTTCGGTTTTAAACATGAAAAACAGCAACTGTGTTTTCGGGCTCCGGTTTTAGACATGAAAAAAGTTTGAAGTGAAAATGATGTAAAAAAATGAGTTGTGTGTGATGGACGATGGTTTTTGTTTGAAACAAGGACAGTGCGGACACGTCATGCCATGGTCATGTGGGAACACAAGGCAGAGAAGGCAGCACCCGAGAAACGGAAAAAAGAGCGAGGCCACAAATCTGCGAGCCGGTTGCCACTTCCACCACGCCATATCCAAAGCTTCCTCCATGTCCATGCCCCACAGTATATAAGTTGGATCGCGTGGCCTCTATATCGTTACCAAGACGAGCAAGACGGAACCAAGCAGAGCCATCGATCGATTGAAGAAAAGTCGGAGAGCGTGCGTGCAAGAAAGCGTGGGCCGCCGGAGCTGCTAGAGGTATTATCCCCGTCTCTGATCGATTATGGACAAGGTGCTGGCCATCTCCATGCCGAGCATGTCGTCGGTAGACATCGCCCCCGGCGCGGGCAGCAGCGGCAGCAGGGCTCGGCTCTGCTGGCGGGGGTCGAAGCTACAGGAGGACGAGCAGACTGGATCAGCTGGGAAACAGGGAAAGCAGGGCGGTCTGCTGGTGGAGGAAGAGCAGCAGCCGGGCAAGGGGAAATCGCAGTCACCGCTGCCGCGGTTCGTGCCGGAGTTTGATGGGATCGACTGCTTTGAGACCATTGTGTGTCATTAATCAGTGAATATCAACCGGCGGGTGTGACTGTTCATTCGTTGCTAACATGTGCTTCTAACTGAAGCAAGACACAGGTTGTCCACAGAGTAAATTGTAACCAAGTTGTTTTATTTTCTGATCTTTTTTTTTTTTGAAATGAAAGGGGTTTCCCCCGCCCCAACTTTTTATTAAAGCCAAGGCAAACCAACACACACAGACTGTTAAGAGTGCTCGACAACAGCCAAAGAGTAGTTGTCACAGACTGAAACATGAGCAGGGTTCAAACAACTAACCCTATTACAGTTGGTGCTTTTACCAGCACACAAGTCTCATGAATGGACGCAAAGCCAGTAAAAACATATACACTAGTCGTAGACAACTAGCCATACATGCCCCAGCTAAGGGTCCAGGGTGCTCTTTTATTTTTCAATCAGCGCCAGGCGATCCTAAGCAATTCCCCTCTTCGGTAGTCCAGCAGCTTTAAACAGCGGAGGAGAAGCACACCCTGATTTTCTGAGCACAAGATCTTCCACTGCCTGATCGTTGCCCCCAACAGATTCAAAACACAGCGTATATTTCGCCATCTTCGCCCCTGAAAAACAAAGTCATTTCGCAAACGCCATAAGCTCCACAAGGTAGCAGTAGTGGATATATTCAGAGCTTCACATTGTTTTCTTTTCCTCCAGAAGGAGGATAACACAGTAAAAGAATTAGGTACATTAATCTTAAAGCAATCAGCTAACAGTTCCCAAACCTGTCTGGCAACAATGCATTCAAAAAACAGATGTTGGATAGTTTCTAATTCCTCACAAAAGACACAAGTCTTATCCTCTACATGTCTACGTTTGGCTAAGTTGTCTCTGGTCAGGCTCTTATTCAATGCATTCAAAAAACAGATGTTGGATAGTTTCTAATTCCTCACAAAAGACACAAGTCTTATCCTCTACATGTCTATGTTTGGCTAAGTTGTCTCTGGTCAGGCTCTTATTGTAATAAATCAACCAAAGGAAGACATGAAGATTAGGGGAGACTTTAATTTTCCATATATCGTCTCTGATCTCAGAAGTGATCCCTCCAAAGTTAATTAGTTTGTAAAAAGACTTGACCGAATAACTACCAGATGGTTCCAGCCGCCACACAGGTTGATCTGGTGAATCAGATAGAACAACTTGTTTCATTAGATTAATGAGATCACTCCATCTGGATAGAGTTTTTTCATTCACACATCTCCTAAAGGTTAGTTGGAGTTCACCCCCAACCCATACTTGAGCCAGAGTAGCTTCTTGTTGTTGACAGATTTCAAACAAGTCCCAAAAGGCAGTTTTCAGGGAACAATCCCCGAGCCATGTGTCATGCCAAAAGGCAATAGTTTTACCATCTTCAGGGATCCACCTATAAAAGTTCTTAGCTGTAGCCAAAGCCCAGGCTAGACTTTTCATGAATGGGGATCCCATGGTAGTTCTAGTACTAAAAGGGTTTGGGTTATCAATATTGTATTTGTAAGCCAAAATCTTTTCCCAGTCACTAGCTCTATTATCAAAAAATCTTTTTCCCTGGGAAGCCAAGAGGGCCATATTAAAATCCCTAAGATTGGGCACCCCCAAACCACCATACTCCTTCCTCCTGGAAATCAGTCCCCAGCTAGCAAGATGATATTTATGAGTATCTCCCACATTCCCCCAGAAAAATGGGACATATGAGAAGTAATCATGTCAATGGCCCATTTAGGGAATTTAACAATAGGCATCCGATAGGTAGGGATACTAGCAATGCAAGTAGTAAGCAGAATCAATTTGCCTCTATAGGAGAGAAATCTCCCCAGCCACCCAGCTATGTTCTTGATAATCCTGTCTATAATGGGTTGTAAGTCTTCTTTTCTAAGTTTTTTAAAGTGCAGAGGCACACCTAAGTACTTAAAGGGAAAAAAACCCCAATTGACAACAAAACACCTGAGCAAATTCCTTAGCCATTTGATCAGTTATATTGATAGTATGTAGGTCACTCTTGTGAAAGTTAATTCTCAAACCAGAAAGTTTCTCAAAGCAAGTTAATATCCACTTCAGGTTCTTGGCACATTCAATAGAACTATCAAGAAACAGGATAGTATCGTCAGCATATTGCAGGCTGACCACTCCCCCAGGAATTGCATTAGGCAAAAGCCCACATATCAAGTTATTATTAACAGCTTTCTACAGCATCTTAGAAAAGACATCAGCCACTAAATTAAACAACAGGGGTGAATGGGGGTCACCTTGTTTTAAACCTTTACCACCAGCAAATTGGGGACCATTGGTGTCATTGATTCTGACCTGGAATGTCCCCTGGTGAATAGTAGACATCACCCACCCTTATTTTCTGATCTGTATAGGCAAATGGACTTGAGTCTGTCGTGATTCCTTTGATAAACTTTTGTTATTTGCATAGTTGAGGAAATAATTGGCCAGGTAGTTAAGGTTTGACGTGGTAAGGATATTCAGAGAAACTAATCAAAAAAGAAGTGAATGCGTGTGAATTGCAACTCGTTAGATGTCCAAACTCCAAGCTCACACTAAACTATGTGGCTAATGCGCCATGTTCATAGTTGGGGTAACATATACTCACGGGAAAACTCGCAAAATTAGCCTAGCATCACTTTTCCTCTTTGAATTGTCTCTCGAACCGGTTACAAGAACGAAATTGCTGCCAAAACAGTGTCTCATTCAAGTAACTGGGAGGCAGCAAGGTATAGTTGAACGGACGACAAGTCGAGTATATGTTTACTGACAGTGAAGAGACAAGCTCGATTGCAGCTAAAGATGCTCAGGCATGCTGTCACCGAGGCAGACCAGTTCCATAATGTCGACGAATTCATGAGGTTTGTAGAGACCATGGTGTTAGTTGCCGGACTCCTGAGGCTTGTCGAGACCATGGTGTTAGCTCTGGGCCAATGTATACATTGGGTAAATATTGTTACTCTCCCGATGTCTCTGATTCCTAGATGTTCATTGCATCCATCTGATTCTTCTCTCGTCCTCTTCTCCTTTTGTGTGCTCGCACCTATTCGTTCGTGTCTTTACATGTGAGATAAATGAAGAAGGAAATATCAAACAATGTGGATGAATTACTGAACCTTGCTATCTGCTCATGCAGTTGTAGACTTAGATATATAGTGAAAGCATTACTCGCACAAGTGAAGGTGGGTGGAGAATTTACTTATATGTTCGCTGCAACAGTAAAAACAGTAAACTTAAGACATAATATTGTAAAACTTCTAATAAACTGCTAACTGCTTGCCTATATTACAAGTCAATATATAACTTCTGCAAAATTGAATGCAAGGATACAGATAGAAGTGTATTACCCCAAGATGCATTACATAAAGTAAAACTAGAGGGAAATAGTTTAGTGCCGAGATGAACCTGATGGGTTGTGGCTGCCATCGCCCTTCTCGCCATTCGCTAGGCGATGGACTGCACGGGGGTGATGGATGGCAGGCAACTAGGGAGAAAAGATGGCCATTAGGCCCATGAATGAGGAATAAAAGTCGCACAACCATTGGGACAAGGTCAGGCATGAGGAGCCCGATTAATCCACTGAGCCACCACTTAAGTTTAGTTGAGTGAACAACTGCTATTTGATTTTATAACTCCGCTCAACCAAATAACATAAAACATTACAAAACACAGTATGAGGACAGGCAATCGTATATCCATCTACATGATGACATTTTACATATGCAAACATTGATCTAATTGAAGGACCCATCAATGATAACTATAAACTTGTATTCTTGTGTAATCCTAACTTCTGCATCACGAGAAAGAAAAAAAAAATCATCCTTTTTGGCCTGTAAATGAACATACAAAAGACAAGAGAGCTAATCGAATCCTATTCATTGGACAACCAGAACCTTTCTTCCGGAACCTATTGCAAACAGCTAGATAGACAACTCGACGTGTTATCCTCTATTGGCTGCAAGAAGACGAAGAAGGCGAAGAAGAATCCAGTTAATGCATGTTATATGATTTCTTTTTGGGTCATGCAATAAGTCTTGTAATGCTATGAATATTTTTCACAGAGTTAAGTCTAAGCTTGCCACTGGTGAAACATAGACCACCTGTAGATGATTTTTCTCAAAGGGCTGTTATCTTTGGTGTCCACAGATACATCATGGGAGGCGTATCAGCGGTAATGGAAATATCACACTGCACTCGATTCATTTAGTAAGGGTCGCTGGCCGGATCACTTTCCCTCGCGGTGATGAACACACCGGACACACAGGGGGAGAGGAGGTTCTTTTGCGACGCGTACTGCTGCGTCTTTCCTTTTTCTTTTACTGACGCATTCTGCTGCGTCTTTTTTGTTTCTTCTCTTTATTAGTCTTTCGGCAACACGCACAACCGAAACGTGGCTGATTACATCACTGAGTCACCCATGATCCTATTATCCATGCCCTCACACGGAAGATCGATCGGAGGCTGACCAAGACAACTACGACTCAATGTAATCCTGTGCGTGCACATACACGTGACAGGTTCTATTTTATTTGCAACAGACAACCTACAAACTGAAAAGCTAAAACATACAACCAGGAAACGAGTAATGATTACATAACAAGATTAGAACTACCAGTTTCTCTCCCGATGTCTCTTATTCCCATATGTCTTTGCATTCATTCAGTTCTTGTTGTTAGAATAAATTCGAGGCACTCCGTTGATCATCCGAGTACCAAGCAATCCACACGAAAATGACACCGAGATTTATTAACGAGGTTCACCGATATGGCTACATCCCCGGGGCTTGACTACGGCGCTCCTCCCCGTGATGCCGCTACAATACCGCACCCGGTCGCCCTGGACACTGGCACATGCCGCCGGCTTCCCCTGCATTCCGGTGCTATTATGTTCGCATAGGTTACATCGTGTGTCTACTCCCGCTATATAAGAAAGGCCTAGGACACAAGTGTCCTACTTGGACATGACTCCATATCCTATCTAAACACAATACAACTACAAGTCCAACTGTAACCTACCTTGTACACTATATTCGACACAACTCTAACAAACTCCACCTTGGCGAATATTCTTCACCTCCTTGAATTCGTCAATGTGTCAAACTTCTATGTACATTGGACTTGAGTTTATCCCATGAGTACCGCTGCTACTCCAAAGACTCCATATGACTCCACTTGCAACTTGTAGTCCCTTCTTTTCTTGACCACAGTCAACACTCGAGCGAAATTAAGTTCCTCTTACTCTAGTTTATGCTCCCAACTTCAAAGTACCATTAACGCCATCACGCACTGATCAATGACCTGCGTAAAAGTGAACAACTAACATATTGGATGTCACACATAAGAGTTACCCGAACTCAACATCACCGCTCCTTTCTTGACCGTCTGTCTGAAATTTGAAAGAATTTCACCGTTGTCTGTTGTCATCCCGAGTCAATTTCGCAGTTGTCTCATCACATGTATGACCACCAGAGCCCTGGCCCGTCTCCATGTCCCGTGCGCGCCGCACGCCTCGCCGCTGTTACCGCGTCGAGCCTCCGCTGTCCCGGTCGAGTCTCAAGGGTCGCAAACCCACACCACTCAACCTCCACTGTAGAGTACCATCGATCATCACCGATCGATGACGAGTTTCACGCTTCCATCAGACCACTGGACTCCAGTCTGAACTACGTGTCCCTCGCTTTTTCCCCGCTGAATAGGCTTCGACTCTCTGAGCTCTTACGCCGTAACCTCCCAATCCAGCTCCGCCTTCAACATGACTCCATGGTGGTTGTACGTGCCACCCCGCGCCTCGTCGGCTCCAAGCTCTCATGTGCACCGTCTTGAATCAACCCCGCGCCATAGTCTTGTCGAAGCCACACAAGCCCTCGGCATGCGCCACGTGTTTCCACGCCCAGAAGTCGGTCATCATCAGCATCACGCTCCTATGTCGCTGTCGCCGATCCCACCACCGTCTTCTATACCAATCGACTTGCATCGATTCGTCAGACTGCATAGTCCGACCCAGCCGAACTCGTTCGACTGCATGACACGCTCGAGGCTCCCAAATCGTCTTCTGCGAATTCTGATCCATCACATGATAATTCCAACTCAGCTGACATGACTTCCCGCAACGCCTTCAAGCATCCCTGTTGTGCCAACAAATGTTTCACCTTTGTCTGCCATAACTAAAGGTTTTCAGTTCCGTGAACTTCTCCACCTCAAACCTGGTACCCGTTGACGCCATGATTCTTCGTATGGTTGACCTTGCGAAAAATTAACCGAGCTCCACCGCAATGCCCCAAGTACACAAGCAAAACCTGATGAGGTACACCCCTGCGTACTAAAAGCAAAAATCGTGATATGCTCCTGGCTCAATATACCCAAACCTCTATCTCAGGGGATGTTTTTGCCCTGACGTTTAACCACTTGGTTGAAAGCAACTTGTGGGCATTTCCTTCCTTGACACGTGTATTACTTTGGGATATGGTGGGGTAGAAACTAGTGTGTGGCTGTGAGTTTTTCATTCAAATTTTTTGAACTTCATTGCTTCATCGCTGTTGTAGTTGCCGTGTAGCTCTAGCGCTAGCATCTTGTTTGTCTTTTGTATTTTTTCTTTGTATGCACCGCTCTAGAGTGCAATAGCTCAGGATGGCTTGGATATGTGGCAGGAAAAGTGTACGTGGGTGTTTGCATGGCATGAGAAGCACGTACATCATGGAGAGATGAGCAAAGCGGTTGTCAGCGGTGTGCGTCTGCGTCCAAGTGCGAGGCGAGAGAGGCACGCAGTCATTTCAGTGATGCATGCATGCGGCCGAGTGGGGACATGCCGTGTGGCTGGGTGAACGACCAATCGGAACTGGCAGGAGCGGCGATCAGGCTATTCGGGCATGGGTCCAACGGCAAGAGGACAAGGGACATGATTGCGCGTGTATGGAGGTATGGAACGGTTCTAGCGTAGATTTTCTGAACTTGTTTATTCCTGTGTGGTCTGGGCTGGGACATTCGTTTTGCTGTGTCCGTTTGTGCATGCGATTGATTTGACATCTCTTGCTTCCAAAGTTACATACGGTGCATGTTATTTGGATTGGTTGATGCATGTTGCCGTGATGGGACCACGTGTTGGCGTGCGTTTACTTGAGCGGTTGTTCCCAAGTCTCTCTCGGTCCTTCCAGTCTCCTCTCTCTCTCTCTCTCTCTCTCTCTCTCTCTCTCTCTCTCTCTCTCTCTCTCTCACGAAGGAATTCATCAAATCACACACGTCTCACTCCGTTCTTATCTTGAACCCTGCCGCCACCGCCACACCGCAGTTTGCGCCTATAAAAGGAATCGCTTCATTCGTGTCGAGCATCCTCGCGTCGCTTCTGAACCTCACCACTCGATCGTTGCTTTGCTAAATTCTGGTGGCGCCCACATCCCACTTTGCTGCCTCGCCGTAGGCCTCTGCCAGCCCCCGCCCCGGCCGACCGGCCCTTCATCGTGGCCTCGGTGCCGCCGACGCCGGTTGTCGACGGAGGGGCAGGTGCCGGCGCGATCTATTCTGGACCGGCTGGTGGTGTGCGACCCCACGCAGGGGCAGAAGCAGGCGTTTGCAAGGCTACCAGCATCTTCGAGGGCCACCGCAAATGCAATCCCGTCGCCACTGTCATGCTCTTTTCGGACAGACAGCAACATGAGCAGCAAGACTCGAGGAAGCACGATGTTCATGGTTCCAGTTGTTTCTCGCCGCTTAATTCGTGATTTGGGTGTGTTCAGGAATCCTATATATAGGTGTTTCCTTTCGCTGCTTGCATTATAGGCACAACTATCAGCGTATGTTTGGAACCCATGGCCTTGCCGCGTCCATAGGTGGAGCTCACCATGCTATTCGGGCGGCAAGGGATGGCAGCCATTGCACTGTCCCGTCGAAGCCCACAGCCACCGTTAGCCCACGCTGCACCACACCGGCACTACAGGCAACCAGCAAGTACAAGGAGGTGGCGCTGCATGAGATGAGTGGGTGGATAGAGTCGAGGAAGCCACATAGAGGCGCGAACACGGCGCCGGCGTGCATGCCGGATCCGAAGCTGCGGCTGATGCTCACCAGCCCTGCTGTCGGCGCCGCAAAGAAGGTCGACGGGGAGGAGGAGGCCCCGGGCAGCGGCAGGACGTCGCCGATGACCAAGGAGTGGTGGCGGCACCTATACATGAAGCCAAGCGGTGGGCGCAAGCAGATGCACAGACTCCGGCGGCGACCATCGAGCCGCAGAGGCTACGCATGAGCACTAGCTATGGCTGCAGGAGAGCCTCGTGGTTCTGAAAGAGTCGGCGGACCCGGAGGATGATTTCCGGGCAAGCATGGCATAGATGATCGAGGCGAACGACGACGTTTGCCCTCAACGCCGCTGAGCACCACCGCACCATCATCGCCGCGTTCAGGAACACCTATAGCCCAAGTACCGGCCTGATAGGCCATTAGAGGCGGACCATCCCAACGAGGCGTCGTCGCGGAGGCATGCAGTGCTGACGTTTCTGACCTCGAGTTCGCCCAGCTTGCGGACGGTGCAAGCTTATGCCTGCCCAAACCACCGGCACCCCACGTCCTATGCCGCCCAGGTGTACCTCGCGCTTGACGTGCGAGTTTCCCACGTCGCCGGTGCCTCGACCCAATGCCCGCCTAGACCACCGGCGTATGCTACCGGAGCCGTCCGCCGTGCGTCGTCGTCGTCAAGAGATGCGGTGTCAGTTAGGTTACCGTCGAAGCGGACGCGAGGAGGCACCCCCAGCTTCTGTCTGTGCGCCTCCGCATCAGATGCAGGAAGGTAACCCACGCTGACTGCCTCTAGCTCGCTTTTGGCCGCGCCCCTCGCGCTACCTCGCATGCGTGGCTTGCGTTCTTCGGCTGCGTCGTGTGTGGTACGTGGGTGCATGTGTTCCGTGTTCGTGATGTGCTCGGCAGCGGAATACAGTCATAAACAGCCGATGCATGTTATCTCCTTTTCCCGTGTCTATGTGTGATGCGTCTCTTCCTCCATTCGCCTTCTACATCAGGCGGCACCGAGAGAGACCGAGATTTTCTACCTAATCAATGGCTGTAAATATCCTCTACCAATCATCATTTTTCTTAAACTCATCACCTTTCCTATTCTCATGCATGGATGTTATCAAGTCATAGTCAACCACTGCATGCATCCGGAAGCGATCAATGACAGCAACCAATCCGATAACAGTGACAGGCCGACACTCCGGGCTGACGAAGCAACAAATTAAAAAGAAAAGGCAAATGCTACGTGCACACAATGAGTGTACCAGCCTGTGTACCCAAATTTACCAATTGCAGGATCTCGAGCTTCACAAGGATTCTAAACAAAATAAAAAAGAGATGAGGAAACTCAAACCCTTCGGTAGGCATGATGTAATGATTTTTCGGTGTATGAATATGTTTCATAGTGTAATAATATTTTTTGTATGAATGGAGTGAAAAAATTCTGGAATTTGCAAAAGCACTCTATCACTTTATGACAGGCACTAATCTTGCTGGAGGCTACACTAGATGATCTGATCTAGCAATTAATCTTCTACGCTTCTTCTATCTCGCTGCAGTAGTGTCATCGTGTAATGTTTGTTTTGTAACCCGGGCTGTGCACAGTTCCAATAAGTAGATTTTATCAGATATGTATGAGTGTGTGTTCTCCTGTTTAGTATAGCATGTATCATGCATCATGGCAATAAATGTACTTGCTTCCATCATATCATCCTCATTTGGTATTTTATACATGTATCAACATCTATTTCCACCTCATCTTATTTTCGTGTGATTCTATCAGCACAACCCTAAAAGTACTTACCATAAATAAACATCACACCGCATATAGATATGTTGTATCGATGGGCGTGGCATGCCACCGCGCGGGCTATGCTAGTATGATGCTAGCCTTGCCTTGCCAAGTCTCTGCTTTCCAATGGATGCACAACGTGATGGTCTTTTTCCCTCCGCTCAAATCGTTCTGTTTGTGCCTCTGTCCGGTAAGCACGACAGGAGAGTACGTCTCCACAAAAGACTCGGTCCCCTTTTGGTCTCCAAACAAATCTCATGACTTGCTGTTTCCGATTGCACCATATATCGCTAGAATATGTACGCTCAGCGACCAATCGAGTCCTCAGCCTGCACGCGTCCTTCTTGGGCTGTTGTCCGCCGCGCGGGCTATGCTAGTGATATATGGTGCGGCCGCCGCGCGGGCTATGCTAGTATGATGCTAGCCTTGCCTTGCCAAGTCTCTGCTTTCCAATGGATGCACAACGTGATGGTCTTTTTCCCTCCGCTCAAATCGTTCTGTTTGTGCCTCTGTCCGGTAAGCACGACAGGAGAGTACGTCTCCACAAAAGACTCGGTCCCCTTTTGGTCTCCAAACAAATCTCATGACTTGCTGTTTCCGATTGCACCATATATCGCTAGAATATGTACGCTCGGCGACCAATCGAGTCCTCAGCCTGCACGCGTCCTTCTTGGGCCGTTGTCTGTGTGCCCGTTGGATCGCATCTGCGTTGCCACAAGCCACGTCCCAACCTTGCCGACTCCGAGTACGTCAGCTCGGCGCCCACGCGATCGTGCCGCACGCCGATTCTTATCATCTAGCCGACTATTGATTCTTCCACGATAATTTTGCCTCTAGATCAACACAATCAGCCTCGATCTCAAACCTTGCTCTGATACCACTTGTTAGAATAAATTCGAGGCACTCCGTTGATCATCCGAGGACCAAGCAATCCACACGAACATGACACCGAGATTTGTTAACGAGGTTCACCGATATGGCTACATCCCCGGGGCTTGACTACGGGCGCTCCTCCCCATGACGCCGCTACAATACCGCACCCGGTCGCCCTGGACACCGGCACATGCCGCCGGCTTCCCCTGCGTTCCGGTGCTATTATGTTGGCATAGATTACATCGTGTGTCTACCCCCGCTATATAAGAGAGGCCTAGGATACAAGTGTCCTACTTGGACACGACTCCATATCCTATCTAAACACAATACAACTACAAGTCCAACTGTAACCTACCTTATACACTATATTCGACACAACTCTAACACTTGTCGTGTTATCTTCTCTGTGACCGTACTCACCACTTATTTGTAATCTAATATGTCAAATGGTAGGAGGAATAAATATTGTAGTGTCGATGAATCAATAGACCTTGCTATTTGCTCATGCTAGCAGAGACTTATACAGAGGGAAATCATTATTCACACACGTGAAGGCTGGTGGAGAACATATTTATTTGTTCATTGTTTTAGTTTTCATAGCATTTTTTTTCATTTGCTAGAATGCATATGTACGTGTGCGCATTTATTATGGTCTCCTTAGCATTTAATTCTTTTGACCCCACCGCACATTATATTTTCTGTATATATAACTTTTATTTGTCAAATGTATTAATCGATCAAACTTTGTTTAAATCATTATTATTTCGATAAAAAGGTAAACTTAAGGGCAAACATAGGGGGGAACCATCGTCTTTTGCAGGAAGCAAATGACTGCCTAGCAAGTGCACTCAAGCTCATGTAACAAAAAGGGAAGAGAAAATGCATTTGCTTCCTCTTCCTCAAGCTCAAGTGTGTCACATTCAGAGTTGGGAGGAAGTGCGGTTTTTATAAGGAGCTCGCCGTTTTTTATCTGACACGACAGAGAATCATGGCTCAAACTAACAGCATGAAAAATCATCATAATTTACGATAAGTAATTCATTGTCTTGCCCTGTACATATTACATGTCTCTTCATCACCGATTAAGCAACCACAAAGAGAAAATAGCCAAAAAAAAAAACTCAAAAATCTCGCCCAAGACAGCCGGCGAGCCGGTCAGAATGAGATCATGGACTCGAAGCAGTTGATGCCGTCAAACTCCGGTGCGAAACGCACCTCCCGCTTTATCTGTGGCGGAGAGACTTGGTCGACCTTCTCCTCCTGCCGCGGCTTCTCCGTGGCTTTCTCCAGCTGCTGCCAGCTGCGGCTCCGCCAGGAAAGGCGCGTGGCGTACCCGGCACCCGTGATGTCCGCCGGCGAGGAGCTCAGGATCGAGAAAGCCAAGATCTTGTCCATGGTCAGCGGCGCCTAGCGATGATCAGTTTCTTCCTATGTGGGTGTGGTGCGTTGAGAGATGCTTGTTTTCCCATGGCTCTGCTCGTGCTGTGTTTATATAGACGGGAACACAGGGGTGGGGAAGCACAACAGGGGAGACGGAGGCGTGACGCAGCTGGAAGCCCAGAAAATTGACGTACGCGGACGGCAGACGCCGAAGCCGTCTGGCATATGGCGGGAGCAAAGCCACATGAGACGTGGTTGATTGTTCATTGAGCAGGAGAGGTGACGTGCTGCGACTCTGACTCGCTGCCGCGCGGGGAGTCGGTCAAGATAGTTCCAACGATAGGATAGAAACGGAACGCTGCAGCTGCGTCAGCGATGAGACGTCCACGAACGGACGGGTGCCCGTGCATCGAGGTTAGCTTTGACGGACCCATCACTCATTTTTGGCGGTTCCCCATACCGGGGTTACCGGCCCCGCTGCCCCCTAAATTCATCGGCTCCATGGTTGATATCGTCGGTTCCACCTGAGATGGTTTGCCTCGTCGGTTCGGAGTGTGTGATAAGGCGGTTCGCGTCCTCCGTAACCGATATCGATTACACAAATGAAAAGGGTGCACGTGCATCGAGGTTAGCTTGGACGGACCCATCACTGATTTTTTACGGTTCCCGTATCGGGGTTATCGGCCCCCTTCCTCCCTAAATCCATCGGCTCCATGATTGATATCGTCGATTCCACCTGAGATGGTTTGCCTCGTCGGTTCGGAGTGTGTGATAAGGCAGTTCGCGTCCTCCGTAACCGATATCGGTTCCATGAACAAACGGGTGCCCGTAACTTCGATGGCCCCATCATTGATTCTCGGCATTTCCATATCGCGGTTACTAGTCCCCCCTCCCCCCTAAATCCATCGGCTCCAGTGTTGGCGTCGTCGGTTCCACCTAAGATAGTTGGTCTCGTCGGTTTCGAGTGTGTGATAAAGTGGTTCACGTCCTTGGTAACCGATATCGGTTCCACAAACAAAAAGGGTGACCGTGCTTCGAAATTAACTTCG
>NC_041392.1:37822397-37823105 GCF_002162155.2 Triticum dicoccoides
CCTTGAGTGTGATAAAGCGGTTCGCGTCCTTGGTAACCGATATCGGTTCCACGAACGGAAAGGGTGCCCATGCTTCGAAGTTAACTTTGACGGGCCCATCATTGATTTTCGGCGGTTCCCGAACCGGCGTTACCGGTCACCCTTCCCCCCTAAATCCATCGGCTCCAGTGTTGGTGTCGTCGGTTCCACCTGAGATAGTTGGTCTCGTCGGTTCCGAGTGTGTGATAAAGTGGTTCACGTCCTTGGTAACCGATATCGGTTCCACAAACAAAAAGGTGCCAGTGCTTCGAAATTAACTTCGATGGCCCCATCATTGATTCTCGGCGTTTCCGTATCGCGGTTACTAGTCACCCCTCCCCCCTCAAAAATCAATCGGCTCCGTCATTGTTCTCATCGGTTCCACCTGAGATAGTTGGTCTCGTCCGCTCCTTGAGTGTGATAAAGCGGTTCGCGTGCTTGGTAATTGATATGGGTTCCACGAACGGAAAGGGTGCCCTTGCTTCGAAGTTAACTTTGACGGGCCCATCATTGATTTTCGGCGGTTCCTGAACCGGCGTTACCGGTCATTCTTCCCCCCTAAATCCATCGGCTCCAGTGTTGGTGTCGTCGGTTCCACCTGAGATAGTTGGTCTCGTCGGTTCCGAATGTGTGATAAAGTGGTTCACGTCCTTGGTAACCGATATCGGTTCCACAAACAAAAAGGGTGCC
>NC_041392.1:37823464-37827191 GCF_002162155.2 Triticum dicoccoides
CCCCCCTCAAAAATCAATCGGCTCCGTCATTGTTCTCGTCGGTTCCACCTGTGATAGTTGGTCTCGTCCGCTCCTTGAGTGTGATAAAGTGGTTCGTGTCCTTGGTAACCGATATCGGTTCCACGAACGGAAAGGGTGCCCGTGCTTCGAAGTTAACTTTGACGGGCCCATCATTGATTTTCGGCGGTTCCTGAACTAGCGTTACCGGTCATCCTTCCGCCCTAAATTCATCGGCTCCAGTGTTGGTGTCGTCGGTTCCACCTGAGATAGTTGGTCTCGTCGGTTCCGAGTGTGTGATAAAGTGGTTCACGTCCTTGGTAACCGATATCGGTTCCACAAACAAAAAGGGTGCCCGTTCTTTGAAATTAACTTCGACGGCCCCATCATTGATTCTCGGCGTTTCCGTATCGCGGTTACTAGTCCCCCCTCCCCCCTCAAAAATCAATCGGCTCTGTCATTGTTCTCGTCGGTTCCACCTGAGATAGTTGGTCTTGTCCGCTCCTTGTGTGTGATAAGGCGGTTCGCATGCTTGGTAACCGATATCGGTTCCACGAACGGAAAGGGTGCCCGTGCTTCGAAGTTAACTTTGACGGGCTCATCATTGATTTTCGGCGGTTCCCGAACCACGATTACCAGTCCCCCTCTCCTATAAATTTGTCGGCTTCGTCATTTGTCTTGTCGGATCCACTCCCAGCATCAACCGGTTCCGGTTCTTCATGATATATTTCCTCGGTTCCGAGTGTGTGATTAATCGGATATTCACACAATCTTTACGGCCCCAAAAATCGGAATCAACCAGGCTTAAATGCCATCATTCATGCAAAACGTTGTCTCGTGCATTCGCCGCAACGGTAATGTGTACGCTTGGCGCGGATGGCTGCCTGTCTCGCGCTAGAGAGGACGAAAACGCTCAGAAGAAAATATTTTTTCTGGGTAAGCTTGTGAGTTGTGACGACATGAATTGATACCCCACTGGTTATAAAAAGGCTGCAAGACTCTTTCATGGACTCGTCCACTCCACACACAAAGCCACATCACAGGCTCTCCAGAGAGCGCGCATGCAATGTCACTGCTCACAATGTCGTCCGGTAGCCATGGCAGCTCTGCCTCTTCTCGTTTCCTGAGCGGAGGTACCTCTCCCATCTCATACCGCGTGCACCCCATGGATTACGAGCCTTCCGTTAACTGCTACTGCAGCCGAAAGGCTTCGCTCCTAACCTCGTGGACCGACGCCAATCCCGGCCGGAGGTACCTGTGCTGTTCACGGGCGACGGTAAGTGAGATCTGACTCTTATAGCCATGACTTTATCTTCTGTGTGTGTTCTTGATATGATAATATTGTGTGGTATGGCAGCAGAGATGCGAGTTCTGGCGCTGGTTTGACCCGAGGGCTAGCCCTACCTTAGGCAGCTACTCCTCGATCTGCGAAGCGAGATCGTTCGCATGGACGGCGAGAACGCACTGCTGCACATGTCTCTGGAGCAAGCCCTGTGCAAAGCAAGGCGCCGACAGAGCTTCAGCTCGCGGCTCGTTGCGATTCTAATGATGGTAATTATGTTCTTCATCTGCGTCTTGGCTTGGTCTGGTGTACCGTCTGCTTGATCTTTGCATCTGTCATTTCGATGGTCATAAGTTATTTAGGTCCTAAGGCGAGTAATCAAGGCTATGAAAACACCCAAAAAAATGTTTCTCGAAACTGTGTGGTGGTGGGTGCGTTACTAATGAAACTTGTATTAGACTCTGTGTGAGTGTTGTATGCTGCAAATCGTGTCCATTAAGACTGGAGTGTGCCGGCTGTTCCATTATGTTGTTAGTATAAATAATCATCAAGGTGTTTTCCATGGTATCTCGGTCAAAAGCACGGTAGCTCTGCTGCGTGTCATCAGACTGTACAAGGTGTAAGCGCTGACCCTGCGCGTTCTGTGGTGCTGCGGCCTCTGATCGACAACCGACAGCTCGTGATCATCATATCCATCTTGGCTAGCTCTCAGTTATACTTTCGGAGCGTGCGAGTGTTTTTCGGCAAACTGTGGTCTGTGGGCGCGCAGTGTATGACGTGAGTCCGTTGCCACACAAAACAAAAACATACTGTATTCGCTGTGTACGCTCGTATCGTCGAGAGACTTGCCGCACGCAAGAACGCGACGCATCGTGGTCTGGCTGCCTACGTGGGCGTGTCTTCTCCCTCGCGGCGCTCGTGTTTATCAAAAGCCACATGTATCGGTCGTGTCTAGGTCGTGGCTTATCGGTCGTTGTTAATTCTGTCGAGTGTGTCCATGGCATTTGTATCACCGTTTCGTTCCTGCATCTTATCAACTTTTTTTTCTTTGAGAATTTTTTCATTCAAATCACAAAGCAGTAAAAAGTAGTTGATCTTTACGTGCACACTGAAACGCAAATACAAAGGACTATGAGCACCTAGAGTACCCTAAAACAACCATAACACAAGAAGATCTTCGGAGCCCCGTGTCATCATCTTTGAATTTTGAGAGAAGACCCCTGCAGTAGAAGGATCTGCAACCAAGCGCAAGTACGTCATCATCTTCGACCACGGTACAATTGCCGCCACGCTGCTTACTCCTTTCTTGACACCAGCACTCAGAGGGTATGGACATCAATCCAACACACCTGCAACAGCCGTCGCCATCTTTGGCGTTGAGTACCGCGAAAAGTGTCCCTTTCGGAAGGAAGAGAAGTCGAGTCATCCGACCGGTATAGCACCGCGGTTGGGCCATCCGCCCGGACAAAGCAGGATCTACCACCAGCATCGACGCAGAGGAAGGAGAAGAACAATAGCAGCAAATCATACCGACAAGGAAGAAGAAGGGTCTTCGTCTCCCTGCATCCATCGCCCATCTGAGGACCCAAACGGCTAGTGCCAATGGACCTCCATCCACCATAGCCTGCGACCTCGACGAGATTCGGGGATCCCCCACCCACCACCCCGCTGGCTCCTAGACGAAGGCAAAAGCCTCGCCTGACCGCGAACGAAGTCCGGAGAAACTTATTCCGACGCGACACCACCGCAACGGCCTCGGCAGCATCTCCCTCAACCTTAATCCTACCATACACCTACCAAGCGAACAGCCCCGAGGTTTCTCCTCCCTCCCGCCGCCGGAGCGGCCGGCGGAGAGAGAGGGAACCGGCGGCACGCAAGGGAACCCTCGTTGCCTCCCTAGATCGCCTCGTGCGATCCTACTTTTTCGGAGCGGAGCGAAAGCAATCGGCCGATCAAAAAACAAGTAACATTCCTGCATCTTACCAACTGGTGTGTGTGATTTCTAACGTGTTATTTTTTGTGGTTAAGTAAACACAATCCGACCCATCACTGGTAGAAAAAGAGGCTTCCGTCCAGCCCCATTAGTCGCGAAAGTGTAGGAACCGCGACTAATGAAGTCTTTAGTCGCGGTTCGGCAGACGAACCGCGACCAAAGGCCTGGGCCCAGGGCGCTCGGTGGCCAGCTGGTGCACGTGAGGGGCTTTAGTCGCGGTTGGCCAGGCCAACCGCGACTAAAGGTGCGCAAAGGCCTTTAGTCGCGGTTGGCCAGGCCAACCGCGACTAAAGCTCCTCCCCTATATATACCAGTTCAGCACACTCACTTAGCCATTTGGTGCCACTTCTCTTCACAAGCTTCACAAGGGGGTGTAGGTTTGCTTTTGGTTCCTCTTATGCACACAAGGTGTTTGATGAAATACCCTAAGAGGGTGAAACAAACATGATATGAAG
>NC_041392.1:37831082-37831962 GCF_002162155.2 Triticum dicoccoides
AGAAGAAAAAAGGAAAAAGGAAAAAGGAAGAAAAAAACAGAAGAAAAAGGAAGAAAAAAACAGAAGAAAAAAACAGAAGAAAAAAACAGAAGAAAAAAGGAAAAACAGAAGAGAAACATAAGAAAAAAGGAAAAACAGAAGAAAAAAACAGAAGAAAAAAGGAAAAAGGAAAAAGGAAGAAAAAAACAGAAGAAAAAGGAAGAAAAAAACAGAAGAAAAAAACAGAAGAAAAAGGAAAAACAGAAGAAAAAAACAAACAGAAGAAAAACATAAGAAAAAAACAGAAGAAAAAAACAGAAGAAAAAAGGAAGAAAAAAAAATATGCCACCTACTGGGCCACCACGGCCTGAATACGACTAGAAACCCATTACATGGCCAGGATTCAGGCCCGCAGAAGGCCCAGTAGGCCCACAGGCACATAGTGACAGAATAGGCCCGTAAGCCTGCATTTGAGAGGAGCTCGAAGTGGTGAGCGCAGCCGCGCTTATAAACCACTGTCGAAGCCTCTCGGCTAGCGAGGTGGGACTAAACATCCCACCGCACCGCGCCAGTTCTAGCACGGACCTTTAGTCGCGGTTGGGGAGGAGGACCGCGACTAAAGGGTACCTTTAGTCGTGGTTGGGGAGGAGGACCGCGACTAAAGGGTCTTTCTGCGCGGGAACGGAGGCGGCGCCAAAACACTTTAGTCGCGGTTGGGGAGGCGGACCGCGACTAAAGGTGCGTCTATAAATACTGCACTTAGCAGTTTTGCCACTTCCCATTCTCCTCTCTCTCGACGCCGAAGCGCTGCCCCGGCCGACGCCGACGCCGAACCCTGCCCCGACGCCGACGCCGACGCCGAAGCCCTGCCCCGACGCCGACGCCGACGCCGAAGCCCTGC
>NC_041392.1:37836860-37850105 GCF_002162155.2 Triticum dicoccoides
TCCGACCACTTCAAGAGGAACTAGCTGGATGGTTCAGCAGGGAAGTCCTCCATCCTAAAGGAGAACACTATTACGAGGACGTAGAACTTTATATGCATTAAATCATGTATGGAAACTTGTTCAAAATTGTATATGGTCATCCGATGATATTGAATATATATTGTATATTCCTCTTGAATTCTTTTTGGTTCTAATTTCAAATTTATTTGAAATTGTACATTCATATGCATGTATGTAGTACCGTAGAATATATGAAACTCCTTCAAAATTAAAATAAAGCACAAAAGAAATAAAACAATACAAATTAAACAGAAAACAGGTTTAAGGGGGGGGGGCTAAAACCCTAAACCTGCGGCGGCCTTTAGTCGCGGTTGGCCAGAAGAACCGCGACTAAAGGTCCTCCGCCCCGACGGCCACCTGGCGCCCACATGGACGGGCCTTTAGTCGCGGTTCTTGAGCAACCGCGACTAAAGGGGGGGGCCTTTAGTCGCGCACGGTCTGTCGCGGTTGCGCAACCGCGACTAATGGCAGTTGCGAACCGCGACCAAAGGCCCTTTTTCCACCAGTGCATTGGCCTGCATGCCGCGCCTCCATAGGCCAGATCGAACTTTCTTTTTTTTATTCTGGCCAGATGGAACTTAGGGTCGAAATAGTCCACTTTGTCTATGTGTCCATGTGTTACCTGGTGACCAAAAAAATGAACGAAAACGTAAATCGTGACTTTAAAAACTCTAAAGCGTTCGCACCGTAAACACGAATCGTGGGAGTCTGTGTCGTGAGATGCCCGTATTACCACGTACGACCACGTCTATGCAAAAACGATACTCAGTACGTAATGCCCACGATTTGTACGATATTTTTTTGTAAAGGAATCCCAAATTATTATGGAGACAAAAAAAGCACTGCGTGGTCGGGGTCCCCGGCATGCCGCTTTCGGTGGGCGTCTGTGAAAACTAAAAAGCCGTGGTGTCGCTAATCATTTTTGTGCGTCCTCGTTTGGCATCCACAACACCAATTGCTGAACGGGGATCTGCCAAAAGACGCAGCCCAGTTGAAGCTCGTCTCCATCGCCGTGCTCGGTAGTGGCGGCTGGAATGGATAACCCGCATGATGCTACAGCCGGAGGTAAGTAGTAGTTGATCTTCCATTCTATTCCCTAGTGTTTTTGCTGGATAGGAACCCCACATCTGGTATCTTAGCATCTGCCACTCGCTGTAGTGTTCTCGGCAACGCCGCCACCATCGACTGTGGGAGAGTAAATTACATAGAAGTACCACAATTGGGGCATTGTAAGCAGATTGGTACCAAAATTGATAATTTTTACGTGTCAGTATCAAGATTGGGGCGAGCCATTGCAAAAAGACTAAAAGTGCGTTTTATACGTATTAACAGAAAAGCTGACCGGTTGGGCCCGCCCGTCAGGCGCCACGCTGGCCAGTGTGCGCGTGCCCGCGCGCTGACTCGGACGAGCCCGGGTCGAACCGTTTAGGGCGTGGCTGGTGCGGTCGAGCCACACCCCGCTCATTCCCCCTGCTCCGCTCTACGTTCTTCTTCCTTCTCTCTGCCTCGCCGCCGCCTGCGCCCGCCCCCGCCGGCCGCCACACGAAGCTGCCGCAGCTATGGTTTTTGAAGACGAGAGCAGCGACGACAACTCAAGCCTCCCGTACATGCACTCCGAAACCTCCACCGATGGGCTCAACCAGGTCAGTTACTCCATTGGAGCTAGGGTTAGGGCTAGGTTTAGAAAATTTTGAGGATTTTTCTGTGTAGGTGGTCTTTGGTGTGAGGATTTCGTTTGATTTGCCTTGTCCTCGTCCTCTGCACATGATGCTAACTTGGATTTTGCTTCGGCAGGTGCCTTTCTCTCTTGAGGACCCGGATTACAAGGGTCTTGAGCTAGATCTGATAGTGCTGTGCGAGAAGCATGGGAAGCCATCAGAGAGGCTTGTTGCATTTGAAGGAACAATGACTGGGAGAAGGTTCTTAGCATGTGCAGAGCCGGTATTTTTCTTGCCTTATTGATTATGCACAGGATATGTTCATTGGAAGTGACAGAGTCTTGTTTGCCAATTGTGATTCAGTTATGTGTATGGTAATTTTGTTAGTCATAGATGCCATACTGTAGTGCTCATTGTAGGAATGGTGAATATTATGGTCAGTGGAGTGCATTTAGGCTAAATATAGGCTCAAGCATGCTCGGTTGTGTGCACATGAATGCTCTGTTGTGTGCACATGCTATTTATTTATGCTTGTATGCAATGTTGCTTAGTACTCACATTAGCCCCTCCATTAGCTGATGTGTGACTCTTAATAAGTAACTATTGCTTACTGCTGATAGTAGGTACTGTCATTAGCTAGTTTGTTCCTGTAGGCTAATGTAGTGTATTTAGCTAGGCTAATGTAGTCTGGTTTGATAACTCTTCATTCAGTGATTTCTATGTTCCATTTGTTAGTGATATATGGCAAAGTAGTTCACTGCTAGAGTGGTAGTGCAGATTGTAGGATTCCATTATATTAATGGCCAATTGTAAGTTGGTTATTATGCAAAGTTGAATGGAGTGTTACTCTGCTAATTATATACTGATCACCCTCTTGCTTAGCACATGGCTGTGCAAATTCAGTGTTGGTCAGTACCAACATTAACTACTGGCATGAACTAACTGTTGCTTACTACTCATAGTAGTTGTATTGTACTAAATTTTGCCTTGTTATTTTTCCAGGAAGGTCAGAATTGTGGGTTTGTTCAGTGGGTTGATGAGCAGTGGCCCCCAACAATGGAGAATGCATTGCTGAAGCTTTGGTCAATGGTTGAAGAGAGCAAGTCTGCTAGGATGAATGATAATCTTCAAAGTGTTTTAACTATTCACTATTTGACAGAAGAAAAGACGAAACTGGATGCAGATTATGACAAGTTAGTGAAAGATGTGCATCAACTTGTGGAATTTCAGCAGGATAGGGTTGTGGATTTCAGTTATCTGTAGTCAGCTGTCACATATCAGCACGAATGGAGAGCTGAATTGGTGGCTCGTAAGAATGCAGAAATGGCAAAGAAAGATGCAGCTACAGAGAAGCTTTAACAGAAGTATGAAATCCTGTGCAACCTGACAAGTGCTCAAGCAATTGCCATCCAAAACCTCAAGTTGAAGAATATGAAAGAGAAGGAATTGCTGAGTGAGGCTAGGATGAATTTGGAGTTGAAGAACGCAGAGTTCACAAAGTTTGAGGAGAAGCTCACCCTAGAGAAGCTAGAGTTGAAGTTCCAGGTTGCTGATCTGCTGAAGCTCAAGGAAAACCATAATGAAGAGAAGCATATGCAAGAGTTTAAGATAACTAAGCTCATGAAGGCAGAGGAGAAGCTGAAGGAGAAGATCAAGGGGATCCAGGCCATCTTGGAGAACTGAACAAGATGAATTGAGATTAGTGGGCATTGCAGACCTTTTGGAAAGGATGGCTGTGCAATGACCTAGTAACTTAGAATTATGGTTGTGTAATGTATGGTTCTAGTACTAATTGTGAACTCTGGCTGTTTCTCTACCTAGTAATATGCTATTCATCCTTTTGTGAGAAAAGGATGGATTGTGCATTTGAACTCCACTATGTAATGTGAACTCCAGTGATGCTTATGTTAGACTGAAAATGTTTACATACTGATGCTTATGTTATTCTGATGGTTAAATGCTTCTTGAATGCATATAGTTACATATGTTAGAGTGATTCTTAAATGCTTAAATGCATTTGCAAAAGGAATAGTTTGTTATGGTACAGTGATGCTTTAGGTGGTTTCGTCGATCCCGAGCCACCGTAGACCCTAGTTGATGGCTTTAGGTGGTTTTGTCGACCCCGAGCCACCCTAGACCCTAGTTGATGGCTTTAGGTGTGAGGGAGTCCTGGATTAGGGGGTGTTCGGATAGCTGGACTGTACCTTCAGCCGGACTCCTAGACTATAAAGATATAAGATTGAAGACTTCGTCCCGTATCCGGATGGGACTTTCCTTGGCGTGGAAGGCAAGCTTGGCGATGCGATATTCAAGATCTCCTACCATTGTAACCGACTCTGTGTAACCCTAACCCTATCCGGTGTCTATATAAACCGGAGGGTTGTAGCCCGTAGAGGATCAACTCCATACACAATCATACCATAGGCTAGCTTCTAGGGTTTAGCCTCCTTGATCTCGTGGTAGATCTACTCTTGTACTACCCATATCTTCAATATTAATCAAGCAGGAGTAGGGTTTTACCTCCATCGAGAGGGCCCGAACCTGGGTAAAACAAAGTGTCCCCTGTCTACTGTTACCATCCGACCTAGACGCACAGTTCGGGACCCCCTACCCGAGATCCGCCGGTTTTGACACCGACAGCAAGAAAGATCAATCTAGTAGGCTAAACCAAACCGATAATTCAAAGAGACTTGCAAAGATAACCAATCATACATAAAAGAATTCAGAGAAGATTCAAATATTATTCATAGATAGACTTGATCATAAACCCACAATTCATCGGTCTCAACAAACACACCGCAAAAAGAAGATTACATCGAATAGATCTCCACAAGAGAGGGGGAGAACATTGTATTGAGATCCAAAAAGAGAGAAGAAGCCATCTAGCTACTAACTATGGACCCGTAGGTCTGAAGTAAACTACTCACACTTCATCAGAGAGGCTATGGCGTTGATGTAGAAGCCCTCTGTGATCCACCGGTTTTGACACCGACATTGGTGCTTTCATTGAGAGTTCCTCTGTGTCGTCGCCTTTAGGCCCGATGGCTCCTTCTATCATCCACAACGATGCGGTCCAGGGTGAGACTTTCCCCCCCGGACAGATCTTCGTCTTCGGCGGCTTCGCACTGCGGGCCAATTCGCTTGGCCACCTTGAGCAGATCAGAAGCTACGCCCCTGGCCATCAGGTCAAGTTTTGAAGCCTAAACTACACGGCTGACATCCGCGGAGACTTGATCTTCGACGGATTCGAGCCACAGCCTAGCGTGACGCACTGTCTCGATGGGCATGATATAGCTCTGCCGCCGAACAGTGCCTTGGAGGCTGCACACACATCGGTTTCGACCATTGATTCGGAACCTACTGCACCGATCGAGGATCAGCGGTTGGATGCTGCCTCAGGGGCTGCGATCTCAGAGGCGGTCGAGCCGAACTCCAGCCCCGCACTCCGCATGGCCCGTGACTCCGAGGAGCCGGATTCCTCTCCGAACTCTGAGCCCCCCACGCCCCTGCCAATCGAATCCGAGTGGGCGCCGGTAATGGAGTTCACCGCAGCGAACATCTTTCAGCATTCGCCTTTTGGCGACATCCTGAATTCTCTTAAGTCTCTCTCTTTATCGGGAGAGCCCTGGCCGGACTACGGTCAGCAAGGGTGGGATACGGACGGTGAGGAAATTCAAAACCCACCCACCACCCACTTCGTAGCCACTGTCGACGATCTAACCGACATGCCTGACTTCGGCTCCGAGGACATCGAAAGCATGGATGACGATGGAGGAGATATCGACGAACCAACGCCCATAGGGCATTGGACAGCCACCCCATCTCACGATGTGTACATGGTGGACACCCCTAAGGGAAACGACAACAA
This sequence comes from Triticum dicoccoides, assembly GCF_002162155.2. Classification (NCBI taxonomy): domain Eukaryota; kingdom Viridiplantae; phylum Streptophyta; class Magnoliopsida; order Poales; family Poaceae; genus Triticum; species Triticum dicoccoides. The sequence goes on from NC_041392.1 coordinate 37,842,447, forward strand.
GGAAAAAGGGGATAGGACGAGTGATCGACCCCCCAAAACGCAATCAAGGCGTCGGCGCAAACGCCGGCCCAAGCCCCGCCTCGACAAAAACCCAGCCATAGAGCAGGACGAGCCGGTCGATGACGAACAGGCCTTAGAGCAACTGTCCGAACAGGGCAACACGGATAGAAAAACCGAACATCCCTCCCCCGGCGAAAACGGCAGTCCGAACGACCGCACGCCAAATAAACCTATGAAGCAGAAGAATCTCCATGAGAGGCTCATTGCAACTGCACGCAGCCTAAAAAAAGCAGAAAGCGGAAGCTAAAAACAGCGGAAGATGCACTCCGGATCAGATGGAGCAAGGTAATCAATGCCACAGATAAGTACGGCGACAGTCGCCGCACTAAAAGCTATCCGAAAAGAAAGCTACTGCCTGAATTCGACAAAGAGGCCTCAGAGCCCTCGTATTCAAAAAATGAAAAAGCCACACGGTCGGATAGACGACCCCATAAGGCAACAAGCGGCGCCGCACCTAAATCGGCATGCGACCCTCCTAAGGATTCGCATCATGGCCCAGTCAGGTCCATTTATGGGCCAAGAAAGCAAGCTCTTGTAAGCAACGCTACGAAGCCATCATCAGAATCCGGCATACCCAAATACAGGGGTGCCACACACCCCCTATGTTTTACCGATGAGGTCCTAGACTATGAATTCCCAGAGGGATTCAAACCCGTAAACATAGAGGCATACGATGGAACAACAGACCCTGGAGTCTGGATCGAGGATTATATCCTCCACATTCACATGGCTAGAGGAGATTATCTCCACGCCATAAAATATCTACCCCTTAAGCTTAAAGGGCCAACCCGGCATTGGCTTAAAAGCCTTCCCGAAAATTCAATTGGAAGCTGGGAAGAGCTCGAGGATGCTTTCCGAGCAAACTTTCAAGGGACCTATGTCCGCCCCCCGGATGCAGACGGCCTTAGTCACATAACTCAACAACCCGGAGAATGAGCTCGGCAATTCTGGAACAGATTCCTCACTAAAAAGAATCAGATAGTCGACTGCCCGGACGCTGAATCCTTAGCAGCTTTTAGACATAATGTCTGAGACGAATGGCTCGCCAGACACCTCGGCCAGGAAAAGCCAAGAACAATGGCCGCACTAACAAGCCTCATGACCCGCTTTTGTGCAGGGGAGGACAGCTGGTTGGCAAGGTGCAGCCCCAGCGACCCAAGTACATCCGAAACCGGGGATGAAAACAGAAGACCGCGATGCAACAAAGACCATCATTGGACTAAGGACAAAAGTCCGAAGAGCATGGCAGTCAACGCCGGGTTCAAAGGCTCACAACAAAATCAGGAAAAATTGCCCCCCCCCCCAGAATAACAGGGACGATCCATCCAAGTTAAATAAAATCCTGGACAGGATATGTCAGATACACAGTACTCCTGGGAAGCCTGCTAACCGTACCCACAGAGACTGTTGGGTCTTCAAACAATCCGACAGACTCAATGCCGAACACAAGGGGCTCGACACACCAAGCGAAGGCGAGGACGAACCCCAACAGCAGAGCACCAGGATGCAAAAGAACTTCCCACAAGAAGTAAAAATAGTGAACTCACTTCACATAGCAAAACGTGCGGTGCCCGTAAAGGTATGCACCACACGGCCCATCCCCAAAGGATCCTGCCACTGGTTGTCAAAACCGATCACCTTCGATCAGCTAGATTATTCTAGGAATACCTGGAATGTAGGATGGTCTGCCTTGATCCTTGATCCAATAATTGGCGGACTTAAGTTTTCAAATGTCCTTATGGACGGTGGCAACGGACTAAACCTGATATATCAGGATACAATACAGCACATGGGGATAAACCCAACAAGAATCCGCCGCAGCAAAACCTCCTTTCAAGGGGTAATACCTGGCCCGGACACCCATTGCACGGGTTTTCTTCGGCTCATAGTCACATTCGGCTCTGCCGATAACCTCCGCCGCGAAAAGCTGACCTTCCACGTCGTCCCGTTCTCAAGTCGCTATCAAGCACTACTGGGACGTGAAGCTTTCGCTCGATTTAACGCAATACCACATTATGCATCTCTTACGCTTAAGATGCCCGGTCCACGAGGCATCATCTCTTTGATGGGGAAGCACTAAAGTGCACCTCCCCAAGCGGAGGATAGTGCGGCCGCTTTAACAGCCCCACAGCAAAATGGCCTCACCGGCCAAAAAACTTCAAAATAGGTCATTTAAAGACCACGAACGCGGATAGATGAGTTCGGTGCAAAATCATCATTGATGCAGGCCTAGAAGCCATATACCCCCGCACAAGGGGCTCCACGCATACACAAATAAGAGAAAATAAAGCTCAAACTTACATATCTTACCTTATACTTTGCTTATTTTAAATTTTTTTTGGCACGACCTATTTTTCAACTCAGTTCCTCTCTTTTACAGATGAACATCGTGCGGCGCCCGTCCAGGATACGGCACAATGGAGACACAGGCACAGACGTGCAGTAGGGACCCGTCCTAAAGGATTCTTTTTAGATTAAGACCCTGCGTAAACCTTTTTTACTGTCTCTTGTTGCTATACATCCCCTGGTTTTTCTTCCTGATATAACCAAGGAGGAGGCTTGCGTCTTGGCATGTGGCCACGCTAGAATTTTTGCACGTACCTGGACACTAGGGGCTTTTTCAATAAAGAGTGCTATTTGGCCCGCACTCATAAAGACCGAACACCTTAGGGAATGTTCGGTGTCGCGAGTTTTGGCATTATATGCATCAGCTCCGAATCATGTCTTTGGTCAAATGTTGGGTTGCCCGGCTCCTGAGTTCGGCTACCTTACGTTCCGCTCTATCGGTTAAGGTATCACCAGGAGAACTACTGCGGTTGTGCCCCCGGTTCGGCCAGGGCGAGCACCTCAGTAGAGAAAGCCGAAAACTAACTCTCATGATGTAGCATGAGACTGGTCAGCCACTCGATGACCGATTGGAGTCTATCGGATTCCTCCGCCTTGACGAAGGACCGCTTCCCGGTCAGGCACATACGCGCCCCGAATTCGGACGAGCGCAGTGGCCACCAAGGAGCTACCTAAAGAGTCTCATTTTCAAACTCCTATGGCTAAGTGAAAGTGTTAAAGCATTATAGTCCGATTGCCTGGCTCGCTGTGCTATCACCTCCTTTGTAGGACCAAGACGTTGGGTTAAGTGTGAGAATGCGTCTTCCGCGAGCACCCCCGCACTATGTGCGTGGGGGCTGAAGCCAACGACTGCTATCTTTCAGATTCTATATATATATATATATATATATATATATATATATATATATATATATATATATATATATATATATCTTAAAACGGCCGATTAGAAGGTGTTTACAATACTTGGAGGCACAAGTATAAAATCAGCCACTACACTTTATCAAAATATTAATTACATATGCTATCATAACATAGCATCTTTCGGGCACTGCGTCTCTATTACACGAGCGCCTTGAAGAACTTCCTGAAAATAGTGCTCGGAAGGTACTCGGCTTTGGTCCGAATCTCGGGATGCAACAACGGTGGTCTCCATCTCTGCCCAGTATGTCTTAACACGGGCTAGAGCCATCCTAGCGCTCTCTATGCATGCTGACCTCTTAATTGCATCTATACGCGGCACCGCGTCAAGAAATTGCTGCACCAAGCTGAAATAACTCTTCGGCTCCGATCTCCTCCGCCACAGATGATCCATGACGTACTTCATGGCGAGTCCGGACAACCTATTCAGTTCGGCCCACTGAGCCAAACGATCGTCCACTGCCAGTGGACGCTCTGGATTATGAAACTGCGACCAGAAAAGCTCTTCCACTTCGCAATCTTTCTGACATCGAAAGTGTTCGGTCGCATCAGCGGCACTCGTTGCCAAGTCCAGATAGGTGTCCTTCACACTCCACATCCGGTCCAACGGAGAAAACTTCGGATCACAAAACTTCCTCCACAGCATAAAGGGCTTTCCAACCGCAATCTGTTCGGCTTGACGCAGCTCCTCTTTCGCAGCTCTCATCGCAGAGCGAGCGTCCTTGGCATCGGCAACGGCCTTTTCTAAATCCGTTCGTCTCGCCCGGTCTTCTTTCTCAATAAGTTCGCAACGGTCTGCAGCGCTCTTTAACTTCTCGGCCATCTCGGCCATCTCCTCTTTGCTTCGGCAGCGAGCAGCCTGTTCGGCTCTTAGCTCTTCAAGGGCCTTCATGGCAGCCGCATCACTTTTTCTGGCTTGCTCCTTAGCTTGGGCAAGTTCTGCCCTAAGATTCTCCACGGCGGCAGTACCATCTGCATCAAGCACACACATTGTAAGACACTGGCATGAAGCTCCTCTTACCTGATGCCGCCCGAAGAATTACATACTTTGAGCCTCATCAAGCCGCTTGTTGACAAGCGCGTCGGCATCTGCCACGTCCAGTTGCCGCTTTAGTTCGGCCAAATCATTAGTCCGGTTTGATTCCGGACACCTCGCCACCTACATTCAAAGGCGACATCTTAGAACCGGGATTATGATCCTCTACGTGCCGTCATTTCTTGACAACACGCAGAGTCTCAGGGGCTACTATCTACACAGGGCACATCTTATTTATGCGCAACTGACAAAAGTGTACATTATCTAACGTACCTCAAAACCCATCAGTAAACTTTTGACAGCCTCATGCAATCCGCTTTATGCAGATGAAATCCTTTCAATCATCATGCCCATCAAGGCACGGTGCTCTTCTGAGATAGAAGCTCGCCCCAGCAGAATCTTTAGTTTTTCCGGCCGAGCACCAGACGGTGCCGGACTTATCCTATGGCCTCTTTCGAAGACCGGACGCGGAGGACTTCGGGGGGCCGCACTGCCACCTCCCATCCCTGCCGAATTCGGAGAAACCCTCCGCGACGACACCTCAGGGTCACCCACCTCGCTGGGCGGCACGGCAAGGGGAGGTGTTCCGCTCTCCATCATCTTCGGAAGAAGATCCCCCGAAGACGAGCTCTGCTGCGAGGGGCTGAGGTCCGAGCTACAAGGTAAAATTTCGGCTAAATCTTCTTAGATGCAAAATCACGGATTTCTCTCATCCCTCAAAAGGAAAATCTTTTCTCCACTTACAGATCGCTTGAGGGTTGATCCCCTTGAGGGCGTAGTCCGGCCAAGGAACTTCCTGGCGTCGGACCCTCTGACGAGGATTTTCTCCCCCGTTTTGAGGCCATGGTTTCTGGGTCGTCAGAGGCGGCTCTCTTCTTCCCTTTAGGAGAGGAATTGTCGGTTCCTCCCTTCGGAGCAGCCTCCTTCGAGGAGGCCGTAGCTTCCTTGTCCTCCCTCTCCAAAGGCATTATCTCCAGCATCCCGACTAGCACAGGATCCGGCCTGGTTTCAGGAAGGGGAGCCGGACACCTAATCAGCTTCACCTTCGCTGTCCACTCCTGTTCAAAAAGACGGCTCTTTTAGGGGCAAGTTTATGACGATTATACGGATAGAAGGTCCGGGCACAAGGTTGCTTACTTGAGTATCCGGGCGATTGCAGCTTAAGCCTGCGTCCTCGGTTGAATCCGGACACATCTCTTGTGATTCGAAGAACAGTTTATACATCTCCGCGAGCGTTGCGCCCATCAAATTTTGGAGAGCTCGCGGCCCCTCTGGATTAAACTCCCACAGGTGAACGGGGCGACGTTTGCCGGGCAATATTCGGCGAATCAGCATGACCTGCTTCACCTTGACCAAACTGAGGTCTCCTTCCAAGAGATCTTTAATTCGTCCCTATAACAGGGGCATGTCTTTGGGCAAACCCCAATCCAATCCTTTGTTGACCCATGATGCTAGCCGTGATGGGGGACCCGAGCGAAAGGCAGGAGGCGTCGCCCACTTGGCGCTCCTGGGAGCGGTGATATAGAACCATTCTCGTTGCCACAAGCCGAGCTCCTCTTGAAAGAAGCCCTCGGGCCATGGAGCATCACCATTCTTACTTATGATGGCACCTCCGCACTCTGCGTGCCGTCCCTCAATCATCTTCGGCTCCACTCCAAAAGTCTTGAGCCATAAACCGAAGTGAGGAGTAACGCGGAGGAACGCTTCACACACAACGATGAATGAGGAAATTTGGAGGATGGACTCCGGAGCTAAGTCATGAAATTCCAGCCCGTAATAGAACAGCAGCCTCCTCACGAAGGGATCCATCGGGAAGCCTAACCCCCGAAGGAAGTGAGACATGAACACTATGCTCTCACCGGGCTGGGGATTGGGAATAGCTTGCCCTTGAGCAGGCAACCTATGCGGAATTTCGGCGGTCAGGAACTTAGCCTCTCTCAACTTTAGCACATCCTCCTTCGTGACGGAGGAGGGCATCCATCGGCCTTGAAGGTCGGAACCGGACATTGTCAAAGGTCCGAAGCGCCTGGAATCTGAAGCCTAGGGTGTTGGAACTCGAGGCGACGGGCGAACTCGTTTGAGGTTAGAAGGAGTAAGGCCTTGGTCTCTTTATAAGAGGTTGAATACCAAGAGCCCTCCCCGTAACTGTTTGGGACTCGCCTTTAATCGAGAAAACATGCTAACGGGAACGATTGGGTTACCCACATCAGTATTAATGAGAATCCCGTAAAAAAGGGCACACGATCTCTGCTTTGACAAGACGTGCCAAGGAAACCACCTCGCAAAACATGCTGAGGTGGGGAAAGTAAAAAACGATTCGAGTAGAGGACTTGGCTGTAGTGTGATGGTGCACTACAGAATACGTTAGCAGATTTGATTTGTGTTAATATTATTCTCTCTATAGCAATATGTGGAAACTTATTTTACAGAGCCGGACACCACTCTTGGTGATTACAATCTTCTATGAAGGACTTGGAGTAGGAACCCGCCTTTCAATGCCGAAGACAATTTGCGTGCCGGACTCGTCGTCATTGAAGCCTGGTTCAGGGGCTACTGAGGGAGTCCTGGATTAGGGGGTGTTCGGATAGCCGGACTATACCTTCAGCCGGACTCCTAGACTATGAAGATATAAGATTGAAGACTTCGTCCCGTGTCCGGATGGGACTTTCCTTGGCGTGGAAGGCAAGCTTGGCGATGCGATATTCAAGATCTCCTACCATTGTAACCGACTCTGTGTAACCCTAACCCTATCCGGTGTCTATATAATCCGGAGGGTTGTAGCCCATAGAGGATCAACTCCATACACAATCATACCATAGGCTAGCTTCTAGGGTTTAGCCTCCTTGATCTCGTGGTAGATCTACTCTTGTACTACCCATATCTTCAATATTAATCAAGTAGGAGTAGGGTTTTACCTCCATCGAGAGGGCCCAAACCTGGGTAAAACAAAGTGTGCCCTGTCTCTTGTTACCATCCGACCTAGACGCACAGTTCGGGACCCCCTACCCGAGATCCGCCGGTTTTGACACCGACAAGGTGGTTTCGTCGACCCTGAGCTACCCTAGACCCTAGTTGACGGCTTTAGGTGGTTCCGTCGACCCCGAGCCACAAAAACTCAAAATGATCGCTTTAGGTGGTTTCGTCGACCCCGAGCCACCATAGACCCTAGTTGATGGCTTTAGGTGGTTTCGTCGACCCCGAGCCACCCTAGTCCCTAGTTGATGGCTTTAGGTGGTTCCGTCGACCCCGAGCCACCAAAACCCAAAATGGTTTCATCGACCCCGAGCCACCCTAGA
>NC_041392.1:37851071-37855998 GCF_002162155.2 Triticum dicoccoides
AAAATGATGGCTTTAGGTGGTTCCGTCGACCCCGAGCCATCCTAGACCCTAGTTGATGTCTTTATGTGGTTTCGTCGACCCCGAGCCACCCTAGACCCTAGTTGATGGCTTTAGGTGGTTCCATCGACCCCGAGCCGTCAAAACCCAAAATGATGGCTTTAGGTGGTTTCGTCGGCCCCGAGCCACCAAAACCCAAAATGATCGCTTTATACAACATATCAATAGGATCAACATATCAATCATATAAAGAACATTTTCAGCATACACAACATATCAATAACTCCATTAATATATCCAGCATATCAATAACTCCATTTTGAGTACTCATCAACATATGAATCATAAAAGAACATACACACTATGAAGATATCCAATATAATGAGTACTCATCAATAACTCCAAAATATCAATAACTCCAGCAATATATCCAATAATATATTGAGTACTCATCAACATATCACATGAAGATATCCAATAATATGCATCCACATGAACAAAAGCCATACATGGCATTGATTCTTAAAGTACATCATCAAAGCAAGATCACCATTGTATCATAGGATGCAAGAACACACACATGAAGTATCTAGTTGCCACTTGCATAGAAGTACCTCCTCCATCCACTATGTGTAACACCAGCACCTGTCCCAGCAGTAGATGTGGATGGACCAGATTGCCTTGGGGTAGAGAATGTACCTCTCCCTCTCCCAGCACCTCTACCAGCACCTCTCCCAGCACCTGCAGCTGCATCACCTCTCCCAGCACCTGCAGCTGCAGCACCTCTCCCAACACCTCTACGAGCTCCTCTCCCAGCTCCTGTCCAGCACCTCTCCCAGCACCTCATGTTCCAGCTGTTGGTGTTGTTGTAGGAGCTGGTTGAGAAGTTCTTTCTGCTGGTGTAGTAGCAGCAGCACCAGCATTGGGATTCCTTGCAAGAGGCTTGCATAAACAAGAAGGAAAATGAGTTAGTACTTAAAAATGGAATGTACAAGAAGGAAAACATGTTACTACTTATAAGAGGATTACCACATGTTTGTTCTTTCTCAAAGCCAGCTCAGGCTTCAACTGCTTCATGCAGCTAGTGTACCTATGTCCTTGTAGTCCAAAATTGCCACATGTTATAGTCCCCATTCTAGATGTGTCCTTAGGCTTTGGAACTTCAAATTTCCCTTTGATCCTCTTATCTTTCTTTCTTCCTCTCTTCACTTTAAATGCAGGTGGGTCAATGTGAGGACCAAGGGTCCTTGTCCAGTCATGCTCACCAGGAACTGGATAGATCATTGGTTCATAAGCTGCCACATAAAATTCTTTCTTGAAGAACTTGCTGACATAATCCTCTGGTTTTCTTTTGCCCTTGTTTATTGCTGAGATGGCATGGTTACATGGGATGCCACTGAGGTCCCATTTTCTTCACCCACATGTGTGCACTTGCAAGTTAACAGCATGGGTTTGCTGCCCACTTGTAACTTGCCACAAGTCCACACCAGCTTGAATTGGTTTGCAATATTTGGCCCTCTCCTTCTCAACCTCTAGCTTCTCACTATAATGGGGTGTTATGTCCCATCTAGCTATCTTTGCACTCTCCCTATTCCTATGCCACCTCATCATCTGTTTATCCTTTATTTCATCACAGATTGTCCTAATTGGTTTCTTCCTAACATCTAGGACATACTTGTTGAACACCTCAGACAAATTGTTGACTACAAGGTCAGTCTTGGAGTTTGTGTAAAATGCATGCCTTGCCCATGTTTTCTTGGGTATTTGACAAAGCCACTCCCAAGCTTCCTGACATTCAGCTCTAAGGTCATTCCTTGCAATGTTAAATTTGTGTTCACTATATGCATAGGCAGCATTACCATACACTTCTTTAGATCTTGCCCCCTAAACCCAGCAGTTTGGAAGTTTGCATAGATATGCCTAAGGCATCACCTTTGGTTGCACTTAGGAAAGACATCATTCAGTGCATATAGTAGGCCCTGGGACACACGATTAAACTAGCTAAGCTAATATCTAGCACAAAACAACCTTATAGGAATAAGGACATAAGATGAAAGCACATACCTTTTGCCTATCTGACATTATTCTATATGGACCAAACTGTCCCTCTTCTCCTCCTAGGCAGATTTTAAGTTGGTGTAGAAACCAACACCAATTAGCTTTGTCCTCTTGCCCAACAATACCAAATGCTAGTGGGTATATATTGTTGTTGCCATCTCTACCAGTGGCAGCAAGTAGTTGAGCACCAGTAGTTAACTTAATGAAGCACCCATCAACACCTGGATGAGCAAGCAAATTCAATATTTAGAACATTCAAATGTATTTCAAGATGAAACAATATGTAACTAATGCACAAGGTGAACAAACTAACCAATGAATGGTCTGCACCCCTTGAGAAACCCCTCCCTTGCTCCATTGATGCAATGGAACATAGCATGAAATCTTGGACCTGGATGGGGGATTTTTGCATTGGGTGTTGGAGTTACAGTAGTGACTAGTACTCTACTCCCAGGGTTTGTATCCATCACTGTCTGAGCATAGTCTTTCAACCTAGGGTATTGCTTCTTGTGGTCTCCTAGCACAGCATCAATAGCTAGGTTCTTTGCCCTATATGCCATTGACTTGGGCACATCCACACCATACTTCTCCATGCAGGCATCAATCAAAGTCTGAATGCCAGTTGTTAGATCAGACTTGAACAGTGACTCATACTTCTGTGCAAGCCACTTGGCACTTAACCTTGTTGTCTCTGTACTAATAGGACAAGTGTGCTTAATTCTCATCTTCTTAATTACAAAAGTAGTTTCACCTTTTATAACTGCTGCCACCATAAAGAAGTTGCAATGTTTTTGGTTGCATTCTACAATTATTCTTTGATCTGAGTTCCTATGATATCTGAAGTTTCTGCCTTGAGTGATGTGTAAGTTCAACAAAGCCTCTCTGAATTGATGTTGATCCAAGAAACACATCTTTAGACATAATTGCTCATGTGGTGCCTCCATCTTCTCATTGTACCATTTTCTAGGAGGCCTCTGCTTTGCCCTGCTCTTCCTTTTCTTTGGTAGTACAAATGACAATGGCTCATAACCATCATCATCATCCTCCTTCAACAATCCTTTCTCTTCTTCATCAGATGAAGGTTTGAAATGATGTTCCTCCTCTTGAACTACACTTGAATGTGTCCTTGTTGTAGGCCCTTTCCTAACTGGAAGCTTCTGTTTCTTCTTCTTCTTCTTCTCTTCCTGTACAATTACAGTTTCTTCATCCTGTGAAACAACTTTCTCATCTTCATCCATTTGGAAAGGTTCCTCAACCTCTGTGTCACCCTCATAATGCACCACTTCTTCCACCTCAGATTCTTCATCATCTGTTTCTTCCTCTTCTATTTCATCATACTCTCTCTATTTCTTTCCCTCCTGCATCTCTATATCACCAGCATCACCCATATAAAAAGGGTTTACATCACTGTCATCTTCACCTTCACAATCAGAACCACCACTGCCATCATATCCCTCTTCTTCTTCTATTTCCAACATAGCTTTCAGTTTTCCTTTTACATTCTTGCTCTCTTGTGTGCAAACACCAGTACCATGAGCTACACTTAAGCTGCTACTCTGACTTTCAAAGGCAACTCCTTCTTCATCAACAACATAGATGGGTGGCTCACTGAGATCATATAACACAGGCTCTTCATACACAACAGTGGATAATTCTTGCCTCTCAAACTGGCTGCAAAGAGGTGGAACAGTGGATAATTCTTGCCTCTCAAACTGGCTGCAAGGAGGTGGAACAGTGGATAAATCTTGCCTCTCAAACTGGCTGCAAGGAGGTGGACATGCCCTCACTAACAAATTTAAAACCTTACACTCCTCAACCTGCCTCTTTACAAGTTGCAACTCAGCATTACTCTCTACCATCTCCAATCCTTTCTCCCCTAAATCTGGATTCTCAATGTGAAACAGCAGATCATATTCACTAAGTCCTTGGGTTTCCATCATTGCAATCATATTCATGTATGTCACATCTGAACTGCAGAGCTTCAGCTCAAACATTTCTGAAGCATCAAAATGGAACCTAACATCCAAAATGTCATCATACAAACTGCAAAATGAAATAACAGACAAAATTGGTTAATAAACAATTTTGCTTAACAGATAGGCTAACATATAAACAAAGCTTTGTTTAATTTAGCCTTGCAATATGAATAAACTAAACAATTACTACAAAATCAAACAATGTAAACAACTATCTCAATGCAACCCTAATTACAGAGTGGGTACTTAACTCACAGCAAACTGATGTTTTGTATTTTCATATAAGTAGTTAACAAAATTGTCCACTAATGGTGCTCTGCTCTAGTTAGGACTCATTTAATCCACTATGCTTCTCTGATCTGCTCTAATGGTGCTCTGCTCTAGTTAGGACTAAGAAATAACAATGTAAGCCACTAATGATGCTCTGCTCTGCTCCAGTTAGGTCACACATAATGCTTCTCTGACAATTTGGACTAACAAATAACAATGTAATCCACCAATTTGGACTAGATGGGACTCATGTAATCCACTATACTTCTCTGCTCTAGTTAGGACTAGCTATTAGAGTGCTAAACATGCAGGCAGTAGAAACCTAACCCTAATCCCCAATTTCAGTGAGCAAGAATGGAATAGTTGGCCACTTACAGAACACCACCGAAGCCATGAGTCCAGTGATGGGAGGTGCTAGGGTTGGCCACCCAAATTCGCGCCAACTGCAGCCTCTGCTCCATCGACAACGTCGGCTCCGCAAAATCTTCGTCCTCGCTACTGTACTCCGAGCTGGAGTAGCCGCCACTACCATCGAGGCCTAAGCGGGGGAGGTCGCCGCCGCTCACATCGCCCTGGCCATCGCCGCCTGCCGGAGTCGCTGAGGCCATCGTCACCTAGGGAGGCAC
>NC_041392.1:37856466-37863282 GCF_002162155.2 Triticum dicoccoides
GGGAGAGGAGGGCGCGAGGGAGGAGCAGCCACATAGGAGGTGACAGTGCCTAAGCACTTCGATCCTAGGCTACGATGGCGTGCTGTGGCGGGCGGCGGGGCGGGCGGGGAGGCAGCCGCCGGCGAGGGTGCGAGGGTAGAGCGAGGTCGGGGACTGGCTCGGTCGCACCAGCCAGACCTAAATGGTGCGAGCCAGCGTCGTCCTAGTCAGCGTGCAGTCAGCGCGCGGGCACACACGCACTGGCCAGCGTGGCGCCTGACGAGCGGGCCCAACCGGTCAGCTTTTCTGTCAATACGTATAAAAGGCACTTTTAGTCTTTTTTGCAACGGCTCGCCCCAATCTTGGTACCGACACGTAAAAATTACCAATCTTGATACCAATCTGCTTCCAATGCCCCAATTGTGGTACTTCTATGTAATTTACTCACTGTGGGAACCTCCGAGGGAAGCCAACTCGCTGCTTCATTACGCCCGCGTGACGTGATCCTGCCGGAAGGCGCATGTCGCGTCCACTTTATGGGTGCCGGCGCGGGGGGCGAGCCTCTCACGTTTACCGTAGCGTTTGAAGATATGGTGATCGACTACAATGGAGGGGCCATTCCTGCACCTCAGCCCGCTCGCACGGACGGCGGCACGGCCGGCATGCCCTCGCCGCGGTCTCAGACCAACGTTGACCGCGAGTCGTCGCCCCCTACCTCCGTCGCCACTGAGGGATACGTGCGCCGTCAGAGGTGAGGTGGCTAGGACTGGACGACCGAACGAGCTTTCAGGCTCGGCTCGAAGCTCGCTCCAGCTCGGCCCGTTACAGCTCGGTCCAAGAGGATAATTAAACGAGCCTAGCTATGAAAAATAGGCCCGACTCCCGACCGAGCCGAGCCGAGTTTCGCCTGGTCCAGCTCGGTGACTCGTTGAGGCCCAACCCAATCCCGTCGGCCTCGCATCGCGTTAGGTCACAGCAGAGAGAGAATGCACGCGACGTGGTTTCTTCACCCTTCTCCCTTTCTCTGCCCGGCGCCGCCACCCCTCTCCTCGTCACGCCGCACTGGAGTCGTCGGTCTCGGCATTGATGGCGACGGCGACGCCGCCTTCCCTAACCCCAACAGATGCAGGCTGACGCGACTCCCTTGATTTCTCGCCGAACGAAACGAGCAGGTAAGCGATATCGTCTCTCCTTCCCATCCCTAGCCATAGCTCCCTGCACTGGCGCACACATACGCACGAATTTTATGGATGGATGGATGTTTGTGGTTGTCGGCTGGAGAGTGTAGCTAGCTAGGAAACGCGATGGATGGATGCTTGTGCTTGCTGGCTGGAGAGCGCAGCTAGCTAGGATGGATGCTGCACAAATTTGTATGGATGGATGAATTTATTTGTGCTTGATTGTGTAGACTGATTATTATCTATGTAAATTTTTGTTGATTATTGACCATTTGTTCTTTACTGATGTGTGCAGAGCCCCACTATCGCCAAGAATGGACAAGGAAAAGGGGAAGGAGAGGAGGAGGAGAAGGAGGAGGAGAAGGAGAAAGAGACGAGCTTGGTCTCCATTATGAAGACTAAGCCGCATGTCCCAGGAAGCAGAAGGGGAAGGCCAAGGGCTGTGTCGCTGCCAAGAAAGCGGGCCAAGGATTATGGCAATGTCCCGCTCGCCGAGTTGTTATTACGTGTTAAAAAACTCCGCTGCCTTGACATCTCGCTGACCCCGCCGATGCCAGCGTTCGTGTCACGATTGCCGCTGCCAACGGCTTCGCAAACGACTCCGAGAGGGAGTCTACATCTTCACATGTATGGTTGTGTCAAATATGAGTTTCTAAGCTCATGTGTTTGCTGTTTTTTGAGGTCAAATATATGTGTGTGTGTGCAAGCTCATGCATGTGCTTTTTTGTTATCCAAAAGTCAAATATAAGATTGTACAGGCTCATGTATATGCCGTTTTTGGTATCCAAGAGTCAAATATAAGATTGTACAGGCTCATGTATATGCTGTTTTTGGTATCCAAGTATCAAATATATGTTTGTACAAGCTCATGGATGTGCTGTTTTTCCTATCAAAACGTCAAATATATGTGTGTCCAAGCTCATGTGTGTGTTGTTTTAGTGTGCTAGGCAATGGAGCATGATTAAGGAAGCAGAGAAGGATTATGAAGAGGAGGAAGGGAATGGGGAGGAAGAGGATGAGTAAGATACTCTGTTTGAGGAGGAAGATTCTCATTTTGATATCAAAGCACCAAGTGTTATGCTATGCAAAATTGCATTGTTTGGCTGTCAACGTTCAATATTTTTGTCGTATAAAGTTCAAAGGAGGAACTTTCCAAAATTCAAAAGCAATGATGCCCAATTCTTTCTTAGTCATATTTGTTCAATTTCTACACTTTTCGTAGAAGAAAGCTTATTTTGCATCACTATGACCATTTATTAAATCATAGACTGCTAAATGTTGCATTTTTAGCAATATGAAGTGCTTCTTTTCCAAATTATGGGTTTAATTGCTGTAGAAGATAAAAATGGTCTTTAAAAACAGGTTCTGTTACCTCCTGTTATGGTGCCAGCTGGCTCACGAGCCGGCTCGGTCTGAGCCGAGCCAGTGCAATAATGAGCCGAGCCGCCTAAAGTGGGCTCGTTGGCTGAGCGAGCCGAACCGAGCCGAGCCGCTCCAGAGCGAGCCAAAGCCAGGCTCGGATCAAGCTCGGCTCGGCTCGGCTCGTGTCCAGCCCTAGATGTGGCGCCACTTGTGATCCAAATTCTGGCTTCCCATATATTGATATTTCATACCTAATTGATTTTTTTCTTAGAAACCGCAACGGCATCTCCTGCAGCCGATCGACAATGGAAGGGAGATGTCGGACCAACTCAATCCAGCGCGCCTTTAGCCTCGCCGTGGAGAGAGGCTCGCCTGTCGTCTTCGAGCCGGCCATGGGTATGGTCTTCTCATCAGAGAAAGAGGCGCACGAGTTTTACAATGCCCATTCTTGGGAAGTTGGGCTCAGGATCAAGCGGGGAAACAAGTATACCACGAAGCCCGCACGCTACAAAACAATGCAGGAATTCCTCTGCTCATGCGAGGTGGGAAAAACTCTTGGATCATACACATGATTTTTTATGCATTCTTTTGCTTTCGTTCTGCGCATGATAGAGCTTATTAGTGTGTTACATCCAACGCAGGGATCCAACAAGGAGGAGAACACAAAATCTGCTAGGACAAAATGCAAGGCTAAGGTTAGGCTAAAGAGGACTGCAGATGATGGATGGTACTTCTCCACAGCCGTCCTGACCCATAACCACGAGCTTGCAGACAGTGCCGGAGAGAAGAAGGTGTGGAAGTGCCACAATAACGTCAACTCGTCCATCAAAGAACTGATCAAGCATATGTGGTCTAACAACATCCCTGTGAACAAGGTTTATGGCGTGATGTCCGATATACATGGGTGTCACGAAGAGGTTCCCTTCGGCAAGCGTTGTCTAAAGAATCAATGCGCAACCCTTGCACACGATTCAAGCCTCGACGACATCACGAAGACACTTGATATATTCAGTAAGATGCAAGCGCAAAACCCTGATTTTTTTACGCGGTGAAGGTCGACTCTGTTACATACGTAGCCTCTTTTATATACATATATATTGTAACATTGTATTGTACCCCCTGGGTACCTTTATATAACGAGAGAGCCACCCCCTGTTTAGGGTGTCGAGTAGTTCCCAACATATTATGTTTTACATGGCATCAGTTTAGGGTTTCGATGTCTTCCGCTGCTCTCGCTGCCGCCGCCGCCAGTGCGCCGACTTTCGTCGCCGCCGCCGTCGCCACGCCGGTCCTGCTCCTATGTCGCCGTTCCTTGCCTCTCGGCCACTCGCGGCGGCCCATGGAGCCCTACCACCTACCGGATCCTCGATTGGATTGGACCCCTCGGCGGATCCTTCTGCCGTGATCACTACTAGGGAAAAGGCTAGCAGCAACGCGGGTTGTAGGTGTATCAGTAGCGTGCGGACCGACGCTACTAATAAGGCGCTACAGCTAACACATAGCAGTAGCACGTGCTCACCAACGCTACTGCTACACAAGTGTAGCAGCAGCGCGCTTAGTGGAAGCTCGCTACTGCTAATAGCTATAGCGCGCTTCTTCCGTGCGCGCTACTGCTACTACCGCGCTGCTGCTAACTTTTCTCCACTCACTACTGCTAATTTTAGTAGTTTTTTGTTTTTTCGGCATATTTGTTTAGTATTTGAACAGGCTTTATAGAAGAATCTTTAGCACATACAAATGTCATCATGATACACATACAAATGCCTGCGAGACCACAGATGTAATCATAGCATATACATCCAAATAGTCTCATCATAATCATCATCCAACACAAAGTGGTCTCTCGTCATCATCTCGAAAATGGCGATACAAGTCTCGATTACTTGCAAATACATCGTCATCCATCTAAACAATGATATACGCGAGAAGAGCTATCACTTTGAGTACATGAGTTCGTATCCCTCTCTCACATTAGCGTGAACCTAAACTAACTACTGCCTGTCGCC
This sequence comes from Triticum dicoccoides, assembly GCF_002162155.2. Lineage (NCBI taxonomy): Eukaryota > Viridiplantae > Streptophyta > Magnoliopsida > Poales > Poaceae > Triticum > Triticum dicoccoides. The sequence continues at coordinate 37,860,992 of NC_041392.1, forward strand.
CAGAAACCGGAAACCGGTACACCTGGGCCTGACACTCCGGCCACTTGTCGTATATATACTCCTGGCGTAGCACTTCTTCGCCATCTATGATCTATGCACCTGCATCGTCACATGAGTCGATGATATGCAACATATATAGTTGAGCAACAGAAAGAGACAGACTTGGCAAAAATAGAAACAACATATCATAAGCATAAATAATAAAGTTCATCATACCCCAAAATGCCCTAACTAGAGTGATTTTCGCTAGTCGAGGAGGAGGATGGTTTAATTACATCACAAATAAAGTTTCACCGTGCATAACTCAAAGTTTTGTCATACAGAAAGTATGGACTAAACGGACACATTGTCATATATCGACAATCACACCAACATGTCGTTCCATCCATCCAAGTCAGGGAGATAGTCCTTGAGCTTAGTGAAAGGCTTCATGTCGAGACGCTGAGAGGCTATCCATGTTCGGACGTCTTCCCGCGACATTTGTCCTTCTCCGTAGAACATCCCTGTTTTTCCGACGTCCTCCTTCATGATGATTTGGGCAAGTTTGCGTTGGGTGTTATAGAACTCAGCTCGAAGTCGATGATCCTCGATATCTCCTATGTCCTTTGCCCATTGCAGAATATGGGCATCGCCGGATCTAGGTGACATGAGAAGGTTCTGGTGATCCCGTCTGTACTCCAGCATGTTGTGTAGGACATAGAATCCATCATTAAGAGAATCGCTCGGTTGCTGGATGCAGCAGAAGTCGGTATTATGGCCGAAGGCGGCCCTGCCGCCCCTTGTCTTCTTGTCCCTGACCTCTCCACCCCTTGCTTGGTAGTAAAACATAGCACTGACGAGAACATCCTCGATGTGGGTGTAATCCTTTTTGTGAATGTTCTTCGACGAGTCCAAGTAAAGAGCGTGGGAGAATCAGGGGTAGAGGATGATGAGGACGGCGCGCCCGCCGCTGCGCAAAATAAGTACACCTCAAATTAATTAGCCTCCACCATGCAAATGAATGATTGAAATCGAAGGAAGGATAGCAGCACGGATGACTTACACGGGATGATAAGGCATGAGAATCGCCTCCTTGTCCTTATTGGCGAGCATGAAAGTGACGATGTAATCCCTCGCGTATTCACGGTGCTTTGCGCAGACTCCCAAGAAGCCCTCGTGCATGTAGTATGGGTCAGCAACACAAATATTAGATATCTGCTAAACCCCGATGATGTAGTTCATGTGCAAGGCATAAAGGCGGACAAACGTAAAATCCAGCTTCTTCACGTGAAACATGTCGAATATGTAATCGAATCAGAGGAAGAACTTATCCGCGGGGAAGCTATCGACGTACGACATTTGCCGCGAAATGTTAACCACGTAGAGTGGGTATCCTGGATCTTTCGAGGCGATGAAGCCTTTCTCTACCCGTAGCACATCGTCACAAAGTCTCCTTAGATCACGGAATCTAGCCCGTAGCATTGTTGCAGGTAGGATTGGTTGACCGGTGATATGCCATTTATCCGCATCGGGGATATCTATACGGTCCTTAAGCCGAGGCTGCTGAGGCGGCTGGATCATAGAATCAGCTTTTTGCCTTTCCTCGCTCTCTTCCTAGACTTCTTTACTACCGAAAGGTCGTCCATAATACGTTGAGACGGCAATTCAGGCACCGACTCATGACGCTCAAACCCTGAGGAGGCGCTGTTGGGGAACATAGTAATTTCAAAATTTTCCTATGCACACGCAAGATCATGGTGATGCATAGCAACGAGAGGGGAGAGTGTGATCTACGTACCCTCGTAGACCGACAGCGGAAGCGTTATGACAACGCGGTTGATGTAGTTGTACGTCTTCACGGCCCGACCGATCAAGCACCGAAACTAAAGCACCTCCGAGTTCTAGCACACGTTCAGCTCGATGACGATCCCCGAACTCCGATCTAGCAAAGTGTCGGGGAAGAGTTCCGTCAGCACGATGGCGTGGTGACGATCTTGATGTTCTACTATCGCAGGGCTTCGCCTCAGCACCACTACAATATTATCGAGGACTATGGTGGAAGGGGGCACCGCACACGGCTAAGAGAACAATCTTAGAGATCGACTTGTGTTTCTAGGGGTGCCCCTGCCCCCTTATATAAAGGAGCCAAGGGGGGTGCGGCCGGCCCTAGGAGGAGGCGTGCAGGAGGAGTCCTACTCCTACCGGGAGTAGGACTCCCCCCTTTCCCTAGTTGGATTAGGACTTGGGGAAGAAGGAAGGGAGGGAAGAAAGGAAAGGGGGGGCGCCGCCCCCCCTCTTTGTCCAATTCGGAC
>NC_041392.1:37863588-37868614 GCF_002162155.2 Triticum dicoccoides
TCAATTCTAGGAAAAGGCCTACTAATGGCGCACTAGTTTTGCCTACTAATGGCGCATCACCGGTGTGCCATTAGTAGCACGCCACTAGTAATTTTTACTAATGGCGCACCACTGGTGCGCCATTAGTATCTGGTATACTAATGGCGCACCACCTAGTGCGCCATTAGTATGTAACGGCATGCGCCATTAGTGTGCCTCCGGGGGGGGGGGGGCATACGTAAGCATGGCTTTGTCATACTAATGGCGCATTCTCTGTTGATGCGCCATTAGTATCCTTTGGCATACTAATGGCGCACCTCGTGGTGATGCGCCATTAGTATGAATATTTGGTTTTTTTCCTTTTCTGATTTTTGTGCAGGTTATAAAATATATTATTAGACAGAATATAAAATATATTATTAGATAGAATATAGACAGCAACATCAGATTCATCAAATACAATAGAAGATTAGTCTCCGAATACAATTCATCATATTAGTCTCCGAATTCAAAAGACCAAACAAAGATAAAACATTACAAGTCTCAAGACCGCGAGTATCGAGTTTGTCTTTACATTACAAGTCGATATCGACCATCTAAACTACCATCACATAGAAGAGAGCTGTGGTCATCACGATGAGCATTATCGCGATCAAACTGGTCTTCATCCGGTTCCTCCAATGCTCCCTCCTCTCTCCCGCTAGATAGCGGGCGTATCTAGATTCGGCCTCCGCCCTAGTGGTGTACCCTTTGTAACTATTACCGCTGAAATGGTGAACCTGTCTCCGACACTCCGCCTAGTCGTCGTAGACTCCAGGAACCTTACCCTTGTACACTACATACGACGGCATCTCTATGCACAAGCCAAACAACAGACAATACATAAGCAATATGTAAGTATGCAACAAAAGGATCGGAAGAGAAAAGCAAGACATTAATAGCATGATTCATGGTCCTACTAATAAATAGCATCGATTACATCTAAGTTGAACGACTGTCCAAACCAAAGAGACATACGAATTCGTTAAAGTATAATTACAACATGAGCCAATCAATGTTTCAGAACTACACATCACTACTTTCGACTCGACTCATCGGACAGGAACGTGGATGAAGCCGCCGTCTGTCGTGATGGTCATGAAATCGCGGTCGTTGTCACCCTGCATTTGTAGCATTTCATCTATCTCACTGTTGGACGGTTGATATCTGAGGAAGAACTGCCCCGAGGTATGAAGGACATATTGATGGATGATGTCTGCAAACTCCGACTGGATTCGAAAGAATTCTTGTCTGAGGTCCGCGTCCTAGACTGCCGACAAGCTTGTGGCCCAATCTTTGAGATTATCTGGTAGCAGAAGTTGATGATGGTCCCTTACGATCGCCCGCATGTGATGGAGGGCGTAGTAGGCATCCTGCTGACCGCCAGGAGGCTCCTTGACGCAGCAGAACTTCGTATTGTGTGAGAACATGTGCCTTGAGTTCTTCAACCTCGCGCGTTTGGCTTTCCGAGCTGGTCTTTTTCTCCTTCCGCACACCAGCGGTATAGTATGACCCCCATTTTGTGGACAAGCCTTTGCCGGACACACGACCAGCTGATATCGGCTTAGTGAGCTTATCCTTGTTTTCATTACGTTCAACGCCCTATTTAAAGGGGTGTCGAAAGGGGAGCTCTTAGACGACCCCGCGCTACTGCTTTCAGTTTCCTGCGAAAGGAACGTGAACCATTTAGAAATATTGGGGATTAATTAGAGTGCAACCATATGGAGCTAATTACGTGGGGGTGTATTCCTTACCAGAAGAAGCTCAAGCGCCCTGGTCTTCGGATCCGTGGTAAGCTCCTTTGTTATCGGGTCCTCCTTGTACCAGGCCCTGACATAGTTCCTGGTCTGCTTGTCACTGCTGTATTTCTTGAAGCGGGGCGGTAGGCCTTGCTCGGCACGCTCCGCGTCCTCCTTGTCCCATATAGGCTCCGCCACTCTGTAACCGCGGGGACCGAGTTTGTGTTCCCCTAAGTTCAACTCCTGCATTTCTTTCCCCCACTGACTTGATTCGAAGGTTGCACTGCTCTCGCACTTGATCTTGAACTCCTTGTACTCATCTTCACTCATCAAAGGATATTTCGCCTTTATCTTCTCATAACTATTACCTTTATCAATCATTCTCTTCATCGTGCTTTTCCAAGTAGACAGGGCCGTGCTCATCTTCGTGAGGGCGGCATTGTTCACTTTATTCCCTGAGAGGCGTGTGTTTTCAAATTCGGCGGGGAACTTGTATCGTTCCTGCAGCTTCGTGAAGAGGAGGTTGCGCAAATTCCCTCGGTCCTTATGCCTAAGGTTCTCGGTGTTGATCGAGGCGGTGCTCCGGAGAATGCACCCGAGCTGAAGCGAGTGCCCCTTGACTATATGTTTGGGCTCCGTTGGATTCCCGTCGGAGTCCACTTGAGTGAATTCCTCCTTGAGGGTGCGGAGCGCATTCGGGCGCCGGTCCTTCCTTTGCTTCTTCGGTTGGCTGCCATCTATGTGTGCGCCGCCATCATCAGTGGTGGCATCCTTGGCGGCACCATTAGTGGTGTCATCCCCGACGCCACTAGGGGTTGTGTAATCAGGATCGGTGTCTTCTGCGGCGTCCTCATAGCGGTGAGGTTGTTCCTCCATCTCCTGGGACAGCTCCTAGAATTTCTTGCCTCCCGAACCACCGGCCTCATCATTGTGGGCCATGTTTCGCTCTAAATAGGAAAAAAGTTTGGTCAAAAAGTTGGTTATTGTCAAGGAACAAGATCATGGTCTCATCATTTAGGGTTTGTCGACACCGAGGCACTCTAAAAGCCTAAGCTTTCATCATTTAGGGTTTGTCGACGCCGAGGCACCCTAAAGGCCTAAGCGTACATCATTTAGGTTCTCATCGACACCGAGGCATCCGGGGCAGCCAAGTTAAGTTTTCATCATTTAGGGTTTATCGATGCCGAGGCACCCTAGGTTGGGCCTAATCACTTGGCACTAATCACTTGGCTCTATTGCTACCTATGGTTTAATGCAGCAAGAATAAAGGGGCAGTTGATCCTACTTAACTAAGTACTAAGATACCCCGGCCCATGCATTAGTAGCAAGTACCTCATATGTCCGATTTTTAGCAAAGTCATGCTAAAATTCACGGAAAATTTCAGCATGACCTTTGCTGAAAATAGGACATATGGAGTACCCGAATTTGCCGGAACGACAGTTAATCGACATTCCGGCAAACTCAAGGGCCTCTCGGGGTACCTGCAAAATCATCACGACACAATGGTCGGAGACAAAACCCAGCCACAGACCATATGGTCCTCTGCTTTCATATGGACAAAAATCAGCTCAACTTATGTGAGCTTCCATTCCAGATATAATATGTCACCCAACAAAAAATTATAGTGTATGGATCATGGCATTTTTTATTCTACATTTTTATTCTATGGATCATGCCAGGAAATTATAGTCTATGTCATTTTCTGAAACATATTTTTGCCATGGCAATTTTGAATCAATAGACATACTTCTCAAAAGAGGCATGATCAAATTCTGGTGCCCTTGACTTACTAGTATTTATCTCTTATGACTGATGAATGTGCATTGAGTCCAGAAGCAAAGACTCTACAGTGAAATGAAAAAAACCTTGGAAATATATTTATGATAACTCTAAATGGATTAGAAGGTGCAGATGCACTTGTAAAAAAAGTATGCATTTGCAGCAGCTTTGTTCTGATTATGACACCATTCTGTTAAGAAGGAAAAATAACATTATCATCCCTATTCATGGTTGACCAGTTCAGAACTAATGCACATTGACCACATAATATTATTTTGCAACCACTCAGTTTGTCCTTGACTAGGACACTTGAAGCACAAAACAACTAATGCAGAGCTAGGTCTACTTTGGTTCTGATGCATAGGTCTACTCTGGTGCATATGTGGGGTTTTTTACTTAGAAAATACAAAACTTCTATTATTGTTTTTATTTTTAACCAGAGCCTAACCACCTCTACAGTTTACAAACTAATTCAGGTAATCACTAATCAAGAAGATTGGTGATACATATGATGGAATTGTCAGTTTAGTGTTCCACTATGATGCATTGGTTCACCTGTGATTTCCTGATGGCACTGGCCATACCTTTGGTCATTTTCGTTGTAATTATTCCAGAGTTTGACTGCAACGATGCTTAAACAACAAGCTATTATCTTACTGATCTTGTACATATCTCCAAGTCTCTTGGGATCTTGTCCAATATTTTCTAAATGAGGCGATAGCTAAGGAAAACTAGTTCAGGCTTCTTGCTCCAGCTGGTAGACAAGTTAATGTAGAACTCTATTTTTTTCTTAGCTGGCACAAGTTTGTCTAGTGTGAACCTCAACTAATAAAATTGTTGTGTGTTAGGACCATACACTAGAAAGCCTCACTGTCTGGCTTTCAAACTGTTAACCTGTTGTACTGTAAGTATAAAAGATAACAAACTAACATATGGAGATTGTGAGACAACCTAGAAAAATGCACTCCTCTTATAGTGATGCACAAACTAGAAACTGTATACCAAACACACAAATAGAAACCCAGCTCCGGGAACTAGAGTAGCATATTCAGTAAATCAACTTGTAGTGGGAAGTACAGCAAGTTAAATCAAGTAGTCAAAGACAATAGGATTAGTGTACTGAACCACGGAGCAGAGGTGGAGCGGAGACGAGAGTTGAGGTGGCCGGAGTTGAGAAAGACGATGGCGACCCGAGGAAGAGGACGAGGTGGATCCGGTGTTGTGTGGCTCCTCGGCGATGGTGGATCCGGTGCAGTCCCCCTCCTGGATCGGCTGCGACGCGAACAAGGACACTGTTACTGCTCTGCTCTGCTCTGCTCTGCTCTATTTAGCAAATCGACAGTAGCCAAGAACAGACCTTGGGGATGGCTGCGAGGGGAGCCGGAGCGGGTGTGGAGCGGGCGCGGGGGTCGTCGGAGCGGGCGCGGGGGAGCCGGAGCGGGTGTGGAGCGGGCGCGGGGGTCGTTGGAGCGGGTCGGGGCCGGCAGCG
>NC_041392.1:37869036-37880944 GCF_002162155.2 Triticum dicoccoides
CGCGGGGGGAGGGGGACGGCGAGGGCGCGGGCGCGGGCGTATGGGGGACGGTGAGGGAGGTGTTCGGGTGCGGCGGGGGAAGCGAGCACGACCGGGGACGGCGAGCACGGGGGAAGTGGTGGGCGGTGGTGGTCAGGCGCGGGTGAGACGAGGCAGGGGAGGGATTAGAGAGAAATGGAGATTGGGGATTTTAGTGTGGGGGAGGCTTAGCAATGGCGCACCACCCAGGGATGCGCCATAAGTAACTATTTTTTTTGTATATCAATGGCGCACCACCCAGCGGTGCGCCATTAGTAATTATTATTATTATTATTTTTTGCATCGAATAAGTTTTTAGAAAATGAATATGAATATGAAACCGTAATAATTTTTTATAAAAATTGTAATAATTTTTTAAAAAATATCATCAAATTTATTTTTTTTGGATTTTTAGTTGCATTCATTTGTGAATTGGTAAAACATTTATGAATATGAAAAAATATCATCTAATTTGAAAAAATATTCATGAATTCAAAACGTGCCCATGAAATTTAAAAATATTCATGCATGAGTTCAAAAAATATTACTGTTTTGCAAAAAAGTAAAAAATATAAATATATATACTAATGGCGCACCGTCTAATAGTGCGCCATTACTAGTTTAAACTAGTAATGGCGCACTATGAAACGATGCGCCATTAGTAGTTTTGCAAAAAAAAGAATAAGAAAAAAATTACAGTAATGGCGCACTCTCTGCCAGATGCGCCATTACTAGTTAGAACTAGTAATGACGCATTGTCTACCTGATGCGCCATTAGTATGTATGGAAAATGGAAAAAAATTAATACTAGTGGCGCACCCTGTTTCTGGTGCGCCATTAGTGTCTTCCACACTAATGGCGCATCACAAACATGTGTGGCATTAGTATATAGTAGCGGCGCACTGCTTCCCTGGTGCGCCATTAGTATCAATCCTATCTATAGCCCTTTTCCTAGTAGTGCATAGGCTTCTAATATATCAATATTTATGTCTCGACCATTTCGAGACTCCTCATCATGTCCGTGATCACATCTGGGACTCCGAACTAACTTCGGTACATCAAAATATATAAACTCATAATGAAATTGTCATCGTAATGTTAAGCCTGCGGACCCTACGGGTTCGAGAAGAATGTAGACATGACCGAGACATGTCTCCGGTCAAGAACCAATAGCGGAACCTGGATGCTCATATTGGCTCCCACATATTCTACGAAGATCTTTTATCGGTCAGACCGCATAACAACATACTTTGTTCCCTTTGTCATCGGTATGTTTACTTGCCTGAGATTCGATCGTCGGTATCTCAATACCTAGTTCAATCTTGTTACCGGCAAGTCTCTTTACTCGTTTCGTAATACATCATCTCACAACTAAATCATTAGTTGCAATGCTTGCAAGGCTTATGTGATGTGCATTACCGAGAGGGCCCAGAGATACCTCTCCGACAATCGAAGTGACAAATCCTAATCTCGAAATATGCCAACCGAACATGTACCTTTGGAGACACCTGTAGAGCTCCTTTATAATCACCCAGTTACGTTGTGACATTTGGTAGCACACAAAGTGTTCCTCCGGCAAATGGGCGTTGCATAATCTCATAGTCATAGGAACATGTATAAGTCATGAAGAAAGCAATAACAACATACTAAACGATCGGGTGCTAACCTAATGGAATGGGTCATGTCAATCACATCATTCTCCTAATAATGTGATCTCGTTAATCAAATGACAACTCATGTCTATGGTTAGGAAACATAACCATCTTTGATTAACGAGCTAGTCAAGTAGAGGCATACTAGTGACGTTTAGTTTGTCTATGTATTCACACAAGTATTATGTTTCCGGATAATACAATTCTAGCATGAACAACAAACATTTATCATGATATAAGGAAATAAAATAATAACTTTATTATTGCCTCTAGGGCATATTTCCATCAGTCTACCACTTGCACTAGAGTCAATAATCTAGATTACATAGTAATGATTCTAACACCCATGGAGCATTCATGTTGATCATGTTTGGTCGTGGAAGAGGCTTAGTCAATGGGTCTGCTACATTCAGAACCGTATGTATCTTGCAAATCTCTATGTCTCCCACCTGGACTAGATCCCGGATCGAATTGAAGTGTCTCTTGATGTGCTTGGTTCTCTTGTGAAATCTGGATTCCTTTGCCAAGGCAATTGCACCAGTATTGTCACAAAAGATTTCATTGGACCCGATGAACTAGGTATGACACCTAGATCGGATATGAACTCCTTCATCCAGACTCCTTCGTTTGCTGCTTCCGAAGCAGCTATGTACTCCGCTTCACATGTAGATCCCGCCACAACGCTTTGTTTAGAATTGCACCAACTGACAGCTCCACCGTTTAATGTAAACATGTATCCAGTTTGCGATATAGAATCATCCGGATCAGTGTCAAAACTTGCATCAACGCAACCATTTACGATGAGCTCTTTGTCACCTCCATATATGAGAAACATATCCTTAGTCCTTTTCAGGTATTTCAGGATGTTCTTGACCGCTGTCCAGTGATCCACTCCTATATTACTTTGGTACCTCCCTGCTAGACTTATATTAAGACACACATCAGGTCTGGTACACAACATTGCATACATGATAGAGCCTATGGCTGAAGCATAGGGAACATCTTTCATTTTCTCTCTATCTTCTGCATTGGTCGGGCATTGAGTCTTACTCAATTCCACACCTTGTAACACAGGCAAGAATCCTTTCTTTGCTTGATCCATTTTGAACTTCTTCAAAACTTCGTCAAGGTATGTGCTTTGTGAAAGTCCAATTAAGCGTCTTGATCTATCTCTCTAGATCTTAATGCCCAATATGTAAGCAGCTTCACCGAGGTCTTTCATTGAAAAACTCTTATTCAAGTATCCCTTTATGCTATCCAGAAATTCAATATCATTTCCGATTAGTAATATGTCATCTACATATAATATCAGAAATGCTACAGAGCTCCCACTCACTTTCTTGTAAACACATGCTTCTCCAAAAGTCTGTACAAAACCAAATGCTTTGATCACACTATCAAAGCGTTTATTCCAACTCCGAGAGGCTTGCACCAGTCCATAAATGGATCGCTGGAGCTTGCACACTTTGTTAGCTCCCTTTGGATCAACAAAACCTTCCGGCTGCATCATATACAACTCTTCTTCCAGAAATCCATTCAGGAATGCAATTTTGACATCCATCTGCCAAATTTCATAATCATAAAATGCGGCAATTGCTAACATGATTCGGAGAGACTTAAGCATCGCTACGGGTGAGAAGGTCTCATCGTAGTCAATCCCTTGAACTTTTCGAAAACCTTTTGCGACAAGTCGAGCTTTGTAGACAGTAACATTACCGTCAGCGTCAGTCTTCTTCTTGAAGATCCATTTATTCTCAATTGCTTGCCGATCTTTTGGCAAGTCAACCAAAGTCCACACTTTGTTCTCATACAAGGATCCCATCTCAGATTTCATGGCTCACCATGGCTTCTCCATAGTTCGTAGGTTCATCATGATCTAGTAGCATGACTTCCAGAACAGGATTACCGTACCACTCTGGTGCGGATCTTACTCTGGTTGATCTACGAAGTTCAGTAGTATCTTGTTCTGAAGTTTCGTGATCATCATCATTAGCTTCCTCACTAATTGGTGTAGGTGTCACAGAAACCTATTTCTGTGATGTACTACTTTCCAATAAGGGAGCTGGTACAGTTACCTCATCAAGTTCTACTTTCCTCCCACTCACTTCTTTCGAGAGAAACTCCTTCTCTAGAAATTTTCCGAATTTAGCAACAAAAGTCTTGCCTTCGGATCTATGATAGAAGGTGTATCCAATAGTTTCCTTTGGATATCCTATGAAGACACATTTCTCCGATTTGGGTTCGAGCTTATCAGGTTGAAGTTTTTTCACATAAGCATCGCATCCCCAAACTTTCAGAAATGACAACTTTGGTTTCTTGCCAAACCACAGTTCATAAGGCGTCGTCTCAATGGATTTTGATGGTGCCCTATTTAACGTGAATGCGGCCGTCTATAAAGCATAACCCCAAAATGATAGCGGTAAATCAGTAAGAGACATCATAGATCGCACCATATCAAGTAAAGTACGATTACGACGTTCGGACACACCATTACGCTGTGGTGTTTCGGGTGGCATGAGTTGCAAAACTATTCTGCACTGCTTCAAATGTACACCAAACCCGTAACTCAAATATTCTTCTCCACGATCAGATCGTAGGAATTTTATTTTCTTGTTATGATGATTTTCAACTTCACTCTGAAATTCTTTGAACTTTTCAAATGTTTCAGACTTATGTTTCATTAAGTAGGTATACCCATATCTGCTTATGTCATCTGTGAAGGTGATAAAATAACGATATCCGCCACGATCCTCAACATTCATCGGACCACATACATCTGTATGTATGATTTCCAACAAATCTGTTGCTCTCTCCATAGAACTGGAGAACGGTGTTTTTGTCATCTTACCCATAAGGCACGGTTCGCAAGTACCAAGTGATTCATGATGAAGCTATGTACCTAGGGTAGGGTAATGGACCTGTCCTAACTGCCCTACCCAAGGACATCTCTAGAAGAAATCACCTTTCAATCGACTTGAAGGTGTTCCACTCGACAGACTCGAAGACACTCAACCAAGAAGCAATCACTCGACCAGGGTCCAACCACTCGACGGCCAGGGGACCTAAAGTCACTCCTCACGCTAACATTCAGTCATTAAATAGCTTTTATGGTCATCATAGCACTTTATTACTAGCGTTACCAGTAACGCCCTGCCTTAATGTACATTGAACCCTTTGTAATGTGGGCTGGCCGGGGTCCTGGCACACTCTATATAAGCCACCACCTCCTCCGAGACAAGGGTTCGCACCTCTGTAACTCATACTCACATAATCCAGTCGACCGCCTCCGGGCTCCAAGACGTAGGGCTATTACTTCCTCCGAGAAGGGCCTGAACTCGTAAACCTTGCGTGCTTACAACTTCTCCATAGCTAAGATCTTGCCTCTCCATACTTACCTCCCTACACTACTGTCAGACTTAGAACCACGACAGTTGGCGCCCACCTTGGGACAGGTGTTTTAGCGTTTGTTGGAGAAGTTGTGACCTTTTCCGACCCGAATCATCATGGTTTTCGGCGGAGTTTTGGTGGAGGGCCGCGAGATCCATCTCGGCGCGCTCACGTTCATCGTCGACGACTCTGCTTGGCTCCAGGAGGCTCTGCTCGACGTGGATGCATTCCCAGCTCGCGGGGAAACACACTTTAGCGCGTGCGTCCGCGGCGTTCTCCTGCGGCAACCGCCGACCCCCTACCGGTCGGCTCCTGTGTTGTCCTCCCTCCCCGTTTCCCGCTGGCGCAAGAGCTCCGATCGGTCGAGACTTCAGCGGTGGGCGAGGCACGCGGTGGCATGTCAGTCGGCCACCCCTCAAGCCGCGGCAATCGAGCCCGACGAATCCCTCTACAGCCTGGTCGACCTGTCGACTGGCTCCGCAGAGACCGCATCCGAGTGTGACAGCAGCGATCCGGCGGCGGAGGTTCTGATGGTCGATGGACCACCCAGTCCTCCCGGTTTTCCCCGCACCGACGGAGGCGCAGGTGGAGACGACCCGTCTCGTCTCCATGAGGAGTATCTTCCCGAGCCTCTCACGTCGCTGCAGAGAGAAGAACTTCGCCGCCGGAACATGGATGCACTTCACACTCCTATCGTTGGAGAAACCCCCGAGGCACGCGCCTTGGAGGACGCGCGCCTGGCAAACTTGGCTGAGCGCACTCGACTGGAGAACCTCCAGCGAGCACTCGACGAGCGTGCGTGACAACGGGTTCCTGAATCCAGTCGACGTCAGCTCTTCCCGCCCCCGCAGGTATATCGAACTCTGATTCAGAATTTAGCAGCTGTGGCCCGTATAGAGGAGTCGATTCAGCCTTCCCAGTCGGAGGCTGGCAGAGGCTTGCTGTAGATCAGAGCATTACTCCGGGCAGCAGGAGATCAGAATTCCGCTGTTTCTCAGTCACGGAATAGGATTCACAGCAGATTCGTTGCCGCAGACACAGTCCAGTCGACTCACAGCCCGAGATCGCCCCCGAGGCGTGAGGGACGTGGAGACCGGCGTGACCAGTATGGGAACCATGAGCAGTATGATCACCGAGTCGATCGTGACGGTCGATGTTGAGTGCCCACGCCTCCCCCGAGGAGCGGGTCGTATGTGCCTTGCCAGCAGGATGACAGGCGCCCTCATAGTGGTGGGCGAAGGATTCCAGTCGACCCAGAGGGCCAGGCTTTGACGCGAGATCCATTCTCGTCTAGGGTTTGGTCAACAGGAACAGGGCTCACCGAGAAGGTCACGACAGAGATGCACCTACCAGCAGCAGAGTACATGTGTCGGGGCCAGAGTGCTTTAGTAGAGCCATCAGGGCCACTGTGATTCCTCCCAACTTCAGGTTGGCGACTGGAGTCACCAAGTTCACTGGCGAGTCCAAGCCCGATACTTGGCTTGAAGATTACAGAGTGGCTGTCCAGATCGGTGGCGGCAACGATGAAGTGGCCATGAAGCACCTGCCTCTCATGTTGGAGGGCTCGGCTAGAGCGTGGATGAACCAGTTAGCTCCTAGCAGCATTTACACTTGGGAGGATCTCTCCCGAGTGTTCGTCACCACATTTGAAGGCACATGCAAGCGACCGGCAGGGCTGACGGAACTGCGGTCTTGTGTACAGAAGCCGAATGAAACTTTGAGGGATTACATCCAGAGGTGGATCACGTTACATCACTCGGTGGAGAATGTGCCTGACCACCAAGCAGTTTGTTTCTTCAAGGAAGGTGTCAAGTACAGAGAATTGAATTTGAAATTCGGTCGAACCGGGGATATGTCCCTGAATCGGATGATGAAGATTGCCACCAAGTACGCTAATGGCGAAGATGAGGATCGACTCAGGAGTGGAAAACTCAAGTCAGTCACCCAAGAGCCCGGAGGCAATTCCAATCGGAAACAGAAGCGGAAAGCCGAGCCAGCGGCTCCCGGGGAAGCCTTGGCTTTAACCCAAGGAAAGTTTAAAGGGAAATCTAAAGGGCCTTGGAACCCCAAAAAGGTTAAAGACCAGGACGGAAATGATGTGTTGGACTTGCCATGCCTTGTCCACACAAAGAAAGATGAAGAGGGTAATTTCATTTACCCGAAACATACCACTCGACAGTGTCGACTCTTGATCCAGTAGTTCCAAGGCAAGCAGCCCAAAGGTAAGGAAAAGGAGTCGGACAAGGTCGAGGACAAAGAGGACAGTGACGACGGATACCCCCAAGTCAATTCCACCTTGATGATTTTTGCTGATGTTGAGAGCAAAAGTCGACTGAAAGTCATCAACCGAGAGGTGAATATGGTTGCTCCGGCGACACCAAGTTATTTGAAATGGTCCCAACTGTCATCACGTTCGTCGAGTCTGATCACCCAACGCATATTGCCACCCCTGGGAGGCAAGATCTGGTGGTCGACCCAGTGGTTGAAGGCACTCGACTGACCAAAGTCTTGATGGATGGTGGCAGTGGTTTGAACATATTGTATGCTGAGACGTTGAAAGGGATGGGCATTCCGATGTCCAGGCTCAGTGCCAGCAACATGAGTTTCCATGGAGTCATTCCTAGGAAGAAGGATGAATCACTCGGCCAGATTGCTATTGATGTGGTTTTCGGTGATTCCAAGAATTACCGCAAAGAGAAGTTGACATTTGAAGTTGTAGACTTCCAGAGTGCCTACCACGCTATTTAGGGCAGGCCGGCTTATGCATGCTTCATGGCCCGACCATGTTATGTGTATCTCAAATTGAAGATGCCTGGCCCCAAAGGTGTGATCACCATTACGGGCAATCGGAAGAATGTTTTCAGAAAAGTTCGAAGATCGCCGATGCTCAGATGGCAGTGGTGGAGTTGCAGGAGTACCAGAAGACTGCAGACCCGAGTGATTTGTTGGGAGCCAAGAAGCCCGCTACAGAGTCAGCTATTCAGTCGACTGGAGATATGAAGACAGCTCACATCCACCCGACCGACTCCAGCGCTGCTCCAACTCATATTTGGACGACACTCGACTCCAAATAGGAAGAAGCGCTCATCCAGTTCCTCCGTGAGAACTGGGACATTTTCGCATGGAAGCCCTCTGACATGCCGGGTGTTCCCAGGGAGCTGGCTGAGTACCGCCTAAGAGTCGACTCAAAAATAAAACCTGTCAAGGAACATCTCCGATGGTCTGCAGTCCAGAAGAGAAAGGCCATTGGCGAAGAGGTAGCTTGGCTCTTAGCGGCAGAGTTCATCTGAGAAATCTATCACTCCGAGTGGCTCGCCAATGTTGTCATGGTCCCCAAGAAGGACAAGTCACTTCGCATGTGCATTGACTTTAAACATATCAATCGGGCCTGCCCGAAAGATCATTTTCCTCTCCCCCGCATTGACCAGATAGTCGACTCGACTGCGGGATGTGAGCGACTGTCTTTTTTAGACGCCTATTCCGGGTACCATCAGATCCGTCTGTATGGGCCTGACGAGATCAAAACAGCTTTCATCACTCCATTCGGGTGCTTTTGTTATGTTACCATGCCATTCGGCCTCAAGAATGCCAGAGCCACATTCATGAGGATGATTCAGAAGTGTTTGCTCACCCAAATCAGTCAGAATGTGGAGGCGTACATGGATGATATTGTGGTCAAGTCACGGAAAGGTTCCGACCTGCTGACTAACCATGCTGAAACCTTTGCCAACCTCAGAAGGTTTGATATCAAGCTTAATCCATCAAAATGCACATTCGGGGTTCCTGGCGTAAAGTTACTCGGTTTTCTCGTTTCCGAACAGGGAATCGACACCAATCTAGAAAAAGTCGGTACTATACTCCGAATGAAAAACCCTGTGCGAGTGCATGATGTTTAGAAGCTTACTGGTTGCTTGGCCGCCCTAAGTCGATTCATATCTCGTCTTGGTGAAAAGGCATTGCCTCTTTACTGATTGATGAAGAAGTCTGACAAGTTCGAGTGGACTCCTGAAGCTGAGGCAGCGTTCGCAGAGCTCAAAGCTCTGCTCTCCACCCAACCGGTGCTTGCTGTCCCAATCAGCAAGGAGCCTCTGCTTCTTTACATTGCAGCCACAGGACAAGTCGTCAGTACGGTACTTACGGTCGAGCGGGAAGAAGAAGGGAAAACCTTCAAAGTTCAGGGCCCAGTGTATTATATTTCTGAAGTCTTGACCCCATCAAAGCAAAGATATCCTCATTAGCAGAAGCTCGTATATGGGATTTATATGACCACAAAGAAAGTTGCCCACTACTTCTCTGACCATTCCATTACAGTCGTCAACAACGCTCCGTTGTCAGAGATCTTGCATAACAGGGACGCAACTGGTCGAGTGGCAAAATGGGCGATTGAACTCCTCCCTCTAGATATCAAGTTTGAGGCAAAGAAAGCTATCAAGTCCTAGGAAATCGCGGATTTCGTCGCCGAGTGGATTGAACAGCAACTGCTAACTCAGGTTCACTCAGAGCATTGGACCATGTTCTTTGACGGTTCCAAGATGATAAAAGGTGCCGGCGCTGGAGTGGTGTTGGTCTCCCCCAAAGGAGATAAACTCAGATATGTTCTTCAAATCCACTTTGACTCCTCTAACAATGAGGTAGAATACGAAGCACTTTTATATGGGTTGCGCATGGCCATTTCACTCGGCGTCCGTCGCCTCATGGTCTATGGCGACTTAGATTTGGTGGTCAATCAAGTGATGAAGGAATGGGACATCAGAAGTCCAGCCATGACTGGTTATTGCAATGCAGTGAGAAAGCTGGTGAAGAAATTCGAGGGGTTGGAGCTTCATCACATACCCCGACTGAAAAATCAAGCAGCTGATGATCTGGCAAAAATAGGTTCCAAAAGAGAAGCCATTCCCAGCAATGTGTTTTTGGAACACATCCACACACCATCAGTCTAGGAGGATCCCTTCACTGAAGAGGCCCCGCAATCAAAAGGCACCACGGATCCGACTGAAGTTGAAGTTCCAGCTGTGGTCGACCTGATCATGGAAGTCTTGGTTATCACTACCGTCTGGACAGAACCGTACATCGCGTACATCCTAAGGAAAGAACTCCCAGAAGACGAAGAAGAGGCTCGATAGATCGTCCGTCGATCCAAGGCCTTTACAGTCATAAAGGGACAGTTATATAGAGAAAGCGTGACTGGGATCGGCTAGAAGTGTATTACACCAGAAGAAGGTCAGATGATCCTTAACGATATCCACTCGGGGACCTGTGGTCATCATGTGTCCTCTCGGGCCATTGTGGCTAAAGCATACCGAGCGGGGTTCTACTGGCCAAGAGCCAATGAGATGGCAAAAGAGATAGTCGACAAATGTGAAGGATGTCAGTATTACTCCAACATGCTGCACAAGCCCGCGTCAGCCCTGAAAACCATTCCAGTCATCTGGCCTTTTGCTGTTTGGGGGCTGGACATGGTTGGACCACTGAGGACAGGCAGGAGCGGCTTCACTCATGTGCTGGTAGCAGTCGACAAGTTCACCAAATGGATTGAAGCCAAGCCTATCAAGAATCTTGATGCTTGCACCGCTATCAGTTTCATCAGAGGGTTGATATTTAGATATGGAGTTCCACACAGCATCATCACCGACAACGGGTCAAACTTCGATTCCGACAAATTCAGGGCCTTTTGCGCCTCTCAGGGCACTCGGGTCGACTATGCTTCGGTCGCTCACCCTCAGTCGAATGGGCATGCAGAAAGGGAAAATGGCCTAATTCTCAAAGGACAGAAACCCCGATTGATGCGTGATCTCAAGCACGCAACAGGTGCATGGGTCGACGAACTTCCATCAGTCCTTTGGGGATTGAGGACAACCCCGAATCGATCGACCGGAAGAACCCCATTCTTTCTGGTCTATGGAGCTGAGGCAGTCTTACCGAGTGACCTGCTTCACAACGCTCCCAGAGTCAAGCTCTACTCAGAAGATGAAGCAGAACAAGCCCGACAGGACGTAGTCGACCTCCTAGAAGAAGAAAGAGAAATGGCCTTGATTCGATCGACCATCTATCAGCAAGACTTGCGTCGATTCCATGCCAGAAACGTGAAGAGCCGAGCCTTCCAAGAAGGAGACTTAGTCCTCCGAGTGGATCAGCCAAAACCACACAAGCTCGCTCCTACTTGGGAAGGCCCCTTCATAGTCACCAGAATCCTCCACAATGGAGCATACCACCTCTACAATGTCGATTGCCAGATTGATGAGCCACAGGCCTGGAATGCGGAGCTACTCCGCCCCTTTTACACTTAAATTCTCACTCGGATGAGATGTAATAAGAAAAACTCCTGTAGTTTATTTATCAAAGACAAGAGCGTTACAATTTTCCCAGTGATTATTATTGTTTTTGTTTGCGTAAGAAATCCCCCAGTGGGTGGCTTAGCTGCGAATCCGCTTCGCCTAAGTTTGTAAAAATAGTTTCCTACCGAGTGGCGAGCCAGCCTCCCACTCGGGGGCTTAGCTGCGAATCTGCTTCGCCTAAGTTTGTAAAAATAGTTTCCTACCGAGTGGCGAGCCAGCTTCCCACTCGGAGGCTTAGCTGCAGTCCAGCACTCGCCTAAGTTCTCTCACTTGGGGACTTAGCTGCAGTCCGACACTCGCCTAAGTTTGAAAAAATCCTACCGAGTGGAGAGCAATCCTCCCACTCGGGGGCTTAGCTGTAGTCCAGTACTCGCCTAAGTTCTCTCACTTGGGGACTTAGCTGCAGTCCGGCACTCACCTAAGTTCGAAAAAATCCTACCGAGTAGAGAGCAATCCTCCCACTCGGGGGCTTAGCTGCAGTCCAGTACTCGCCTAAGTTCTCTCACTTGGGGACTT
>NC_041392.1:37881401-37905386 GCF_002162155.2 Triticum dicoccoides
AAAATCCTACCGAGTGGAGAGCAATCCTCCCACTCGGGGGCTTAGCTGCAGTCCAGTACTCGCCTAAGTTCTCTCACTTGGGGACTTAGCTGCAGTCCAGCACTCGCCTAAGTTTGAAGAAATCCTACCGAGTGGAGAGCAGTCCACCCACTTGGAGGCTTAGCTGCAGTCCAGTACTCGCCTAAGTTCTCTCACTTAGAGACTTAGCTGCAGTTCGGCACTCGCCTAAGTTTGAAAAAATCCTACCGAGTGGAGTGCAATCCTCCCACTCGGGGGCTTAGCTGCAGTCCTGAACTCGCCTAAGTACGAAACACATCTCATTCCTCAAGGACGACGAGGGGCAGGTGAAGGAAATATGCCCTAGAGGCAATAATAAAGTTATTATTTATTTCCTTATATCATGATAAATGTTTATTATTCATGCTAGAATTGTATTAACCGGAAACATAATACATGTGTGAATACATAGACAAACAGAGTGTCACTAGTATGCCTCTACTTGACTAGCTCGTTAATCAAAGATGGTTATGTTTCCTAACCATGAACAAAGTGTTATTATTTGATTAACGAGGTCACATCATTAGTTGAATGATCTGATTGACATGACCCATTCCATTAGCTTAGCACCCGATCGTTTAGTATGTTGCTATTGCTTTCTTCATGACTTATACATGTTCCTATGACTATGAGATTATGCAACTCCCGTTTACCGGAGGAACACTTTGGGTACTACCAAACGTCACAACATAACTGGGTGATTATAAAGGAGTACTACAGGTGTCTCCGAAGGTACATGTTGGGTTGGCGTATTTCGAGATTAGGTTTTGTCACTCCGAATGTTGGAGAGGTATCTCTGGGCCCTCTCGGTAATGCACATCACTTAAGCCTTGCAAGCATTGCAACTAATGAGTTAGTTGCGGGATGATGTATTACGGAACGAGTAAAGAGACTTACCGGTGACGAGATTGAACTAGGTATTGGATACCGACGATCGAATCTCGGGCAAGTAACATACCGATGACAAAGGGAACAACGTATGTTGTTATGCGGTCTGACCGATAAAGATCTTCGTTGAATATGTAGGAGCCAATATGGGCATCCAGGTCCTGCTATTGGTTATTGACCGGAGATCTGTCTCAGTCATGTCTACATAATTCTCGAACCGTAGGGTCCGCACGCTTAACGTTACGATGATAGTTATTATGAGTTTATGCATTTTGATGTACCGAAGTTTGTTCGGAGTCCCGGATGTGATCACGGACATGACGAGGAGTCTCGAAATGGTCGAGACGTAAAGATTGATATATTGGAAGCCTATATTTGGACATCGGAAGTGTTCCGGGTGAAATCGGGATTTTACCGGAGTACCGGGAGGTTACCGGAACCCCCCGGGAGCCATATGGGCCTTAATGGGCTTTAGTGGAAAGGAGAAAAGGGACAGCCCAACATGGCCGCGCGTCTCCCCCCTCCCCTAGTCCTATTAGGACTAGGAGAGGTGGCCGGCCCCCCTCTCTCTCTCTCCCCCTCGGGCAATCCTAGTCCAACTAGGATTGGGGGGGGGGGGGAGTCCTACTCCCGGAAGGAGTCGGATTGCTCCTGCGCCCTCCTCCTGGCCGGCGGCCCCTCCCCCTTGGCTCCTTTATATACGGAGGCAGGGGGCACCTCTAGACACACAAGTTGATCCTTGAGGTCGTTCCTTAGCCGTGTGCGGTGCCCCCTGCCACCATATTCCATCTCGGTCATATCGTTGTAGTGCTTAGGCGAAGCCCTGCATCGGTAGAACATCAAGATCGTCACCACGCCGTCGTGCTGACGGAACTCCTCCCCGACGCTTTGCTGGATCGGAGCCCGGGGATCGTCATCGAGCTGTACGTGTGCTAAGAACTAGGAGGTGCCGGAGTAACGGTGCCATGATCGGTCGGATCGTGAAGACGTACGACTACTTCCTCTACGTTGTGTTGTCAACGCTTCCGCAGTCGGTCTGCGTGGGTACGTAGACAACACTCTGCCCTCTCGTTGCTATGCATCACCATGATCTTGCGTGTACGTAGGTATTTTTTTGAAATTACTATGAAACCCAACAGCAGGTCGACTGCCACCTTCTCCTGGGGAGCTTCGCCACAAATAGAATGCGCGATTCATCCTGCTCTACAGTAACTAAGTACGGGCCGACTGCCACCTTCTCCTGGAGAGCTTTGCCACAAATGCAATGTGCGCTCCGTCCCACTCTGTAATAACAGGGTGTGGGTCGATCGCCGCCTTCCCCTGGGGAACTTCACCACAAATACAAGACATGGGTCAACTGCTTCCCTCTCCTTCGGAGCTGCGCTGTGAATGCAAAAGTTGTCTCGAATGAAGAATGGGTTCACTCAGCAGGATATTCATAAAGATATTCAACGGTAAACCAAGTTCAGGTAAATTCCAAAGGTTCCAGATCGCAGATCGAAGTACTCGGGCATGCAGCCCGAAAAAGTTTAACGGTTACAAAAACCACTCGGCATTCTGAGGCAAATTTAAGGTGGGACATAAGAGTTTGTTCACTCCACGGGAGGAGGGCTGGCAGGCTTGACGAACTCATCCAGGTCGACGCCGTCGGCTATCGGAGTGGCTGCAGCAATGAAAGTCTCCATAAAGGTTCGGAAGTCATGCTTCTGGGTGTTGGCGACCTTGATTGCTGCCAGTTTGTCCTGTCGCACCTCCTTGCAGTGGACAAGAACCAAAGACAGAGCCACGTCAGCGCCACACCGAGCAGCAGACTTCTTCCACTCCTGCACTAGGTCGGGGATTTCATTTAGTCGAGTCATCAGGGACTCGATATCATTTTTTAGCACAGGCTCTGGCCAAAGTGCCGGGTCAATCCGCGACATGGCGACCTTCAGTCGAGCCCAGTAGTCCACGACACTGTCGATGCGAGATTCCAGATGGAGCAGATTCATGGCAGTTTCGTCTTTCACGGGAGAGTTGATTGGATCCAAGCCTGGTTCGATTCGCCCAGACTCCTCTTCAAAGTCCCGGCAAAACTCTACATTCATGACCCAAGGATAAGTCAATTTTCGTACACTGAGTCGACACAAAAAAAAGTCAGTCAGAACAGAATGTGCACCTTCAAGCTTGATGAACAACTTCTTGGCAAGACTTCTCAAATAGCTCTCCAGATCATCCCTCCTGCGATCAAGGCCTTCCATTTTCTCGCCCTGGACGAGATTCGCCTTCTTCTAGCGCGAGCACTCCTTGTTGGAGTCATTCAGAGCGGTCTTCACCTTGTATTCTCTTCTTCCAACTGGCCGACCGAAGCCAGCTTCTGTTCGGCCAGAGCGGTCTTGTCGTCAGCCTCCTTACAAGCAGTGGCCAGATCCTGATCCTTCTTCGCCAGAGCTTCTTTCAGTTTTTCTGCAAAGAAATGATGATTGATTCAGAAATAGCAGAAGGGTACTCAAGCCTAAAACTGACCAGTCGACAAACTCGTCTTACCTGCGGCGCCGTCTCTGACCTTTTGCACCTCTGTCCTGGCCAGCTCCAAGTCAAGGTTCAGTTGAATCTGCTGCTTCTCCAAGTCAGCAAAGCGAGCTCCAAGATCACAAGATTTCTGAAATCAAAGGGGAGAAGTTATTTTTACAGCAAAAACAACAAAGGCAATAAATACTAAAGACTACGGTCGACTGCCCGCAGTCCACCATAGTCTCAGGGACTACACCCAGTGGGGGCACGCTAGTGGGTGCACTTAGCGTGCCCCCACCGGTCCTGATCCCACTCGACCGGCCTGCCGAAGTCGAGTTCAAACAAAAGAGGCAGAAAGAGGGAAAGTAGAACTCAGACTACAGTCGACTGCCAGCAGTCCACCGTAGTCTCGGGGACTACACCCAGTGGGTGCACTTAGCGTGCCCCCACCGGTTCTGATCCCACTCGACCGGCCCGCCGAAGTCGAGTGGAAGAGACAAACTACCAGTTTGGTTTATACATTCAGCAAAATACAAAGACTACAGTCGACTGCCAGCAGTCCACCATGGTCTCGGGGACTACACCCAGTGGGTGCACTCAGGGTGCCCCCACTAGTCCAAAAATTCAATCGACGCACCCAGTGGGTGTACAGATGCAAAGATTTTCAGAAAGAATCTTCAGGTAGCATATCCTAACAAAACAAGCGGCGACCAACTAACCTGAACTTTGCTTTGGAGAGCCGAGCTGGCATCATAGGCGGCTTGGCTGGCGTTTCACACCATATTCATCTTCTCCATCATAATGCCCGCCTGGCGTATGGCTTCCCTAGCAGCATTCACCTCATCCTCTTGGACATGATGGGTCGCAAAAACTGAAGGTGGGTCGACAGAGGCCCAGGCAATCAAGAAGAAGGCAAAGCACTCGGCTGTGGCTCGGCGAAGGTAACAGAACCCCAATTGACGTCGCCAGTGTCCTGAATGACTGGTTCCGCCCTCGGCGTTGACTGTAGCGCCTTGCTTATAGGAGCTCGCCTACTCTTCCTCGTCAAAGGCCTTCCCGGCTCTTCATCATCATCAGGGAGGTCAATAATGTTGGGATCTGTGCAAAGTTCGATTGCCGAAATCACGTCACCAAATGATGCACATTGCAGTTGAATCGACCGAATAAAGATAGTCTGGCAGAAATCATACCCAGATTAGAAGTGACCGCATCCTCCATCACCTCATCATCATCCCTGTAAGACGAGGTCCCGGAAGTGGCAACGATGACAATTCCAAAGTTCGTCCAGTTAAAACAAGAAAAACAAACAGTGCGGAGTGTCGAGTGAATACAAAGAGAGACACTCACGCGGAGGCAACAAGGATATCAATCTTGATCTTCGGCAATGCCTTCCGAGTCCTCGGCTCTACAACTTTGGGGTGCTTGGGCGCCTTCTCAGTCGGGGTTGGTGAAGAGATCCGAGGACGCTTCGAAGACTGACCAGCCTGAGCATTTGCCTTGTCGCGGGCACTCGTCCGTTCTTGGTCAAGCTTGGATCGCCTCTCCCTGCGAGGGGGCGACTCGACTTCTTCTCCATCACTTGAGTCGTCGCTTCCTCCATCCCCTTCACCATCGGAAGTCCACTCGCCACTTTCGCCGCCACTCGCCTCGCCTTCCAGAACTTGCTCTTGCTCCCCATTGGGTATTGAATACATTTCAATAATGGCCTGAAAGAAAGCAAGGAGAGCAAGTCAGTCGATGCAATATAGGCAGCTGCGTGAGTGAATTCAGATTACAAGCAAAAACTCAGAATCAGACCTGCTCTGGTGCATGAGACTGGTCGAATGGGGGAACCCTCCTGGCTCCCCTGGGATTCTCCTTGTTCCCAGTAATGCCCAACAGCCACTTCTGCAGCGTGTCGTCGTCGACGTCCTCCGGGTGGATCCGAGTGGAGTCTTCAAGACTCGAATACATCCACATCGGATGGTCTCGAGCTTGAAGAGGCTGGATGCGCCGCTGAAGGAAGACCTCCAAGAGATCCATACTAGTGACCCCGTCATGAATAAGCTGGACCACTCAATCGACCAATAGCTTCACATGCGCCTTCTCCTTCGGGAGCACCTTCAAAGGGGAGGGTTTCTCCACTCGGTCCATGGTAAAGGGAGGGAGGCCAGTCGATTGCCCTGGCGTCGACTGGTCTGTACAGTAAAACCAGGTCAACTGCCATCCGCGAACCGAGTCAGGAAGAATCATGGCCGGAAAGGAGCTTTTCCCTCTCGTCTGGATGCCAAGACCCCCACACATCTGGATCACTTGGATCCTCTCATCACTCGGATTAGCCTTTTTCACTGTCTGGGAGCGACAAGTGAAAATATGCTTGAAAAGACCCTAGTGAGGCCGGCAACCCAGGAAATTCTCACACAAAGAAATGAAAGTGGCGAGATAAATGATTGAGTTGGGGGTAAAATGGTGGAGTTGTGCCCCAAAGAAGTTCAGAAACCCTCAAAAGAAGGGGTGAGGAGGCAAGGAAAATCCACGGTCGATGTGGTTGGCAAGAAGAACACGCTCACCCTCCCGACGTTGCGGCTCGGATTCCTTCTCCTGAAGCCGCGCCGAGTCATAGGGGATCAGCCCCCCTTCGGCCAGGTCGTCGAGGTCCTCTTGGGTGATCCTCGAGTGGATCCAGTCGCCCTGGATCCAGCCCTTCGACAGGCCGGTCCGCGAAGAAGATCCGCCCTGGGTGGTCGCCTTCCCCTTCGACCTCGCCGTCGCCTTCTTTGCCCGCGCCAGAGCCGCCGTGTTCTCCTTCCCCATTGCCGCCGGCGAGACGCGTACGGAGCGGTGATGCTGGGGAGAGAACGAGCGCAGCGGAGGGACGTGGAGAGAAGAAGAGGGAATGGGAACGCACTGTGCGGGAGACTCCGGTCCAATGCCTTATATGAGGCCGCTTCTGAGTGGCTGACAGGTAGGCCCAGGTGACTTTGTCAAATCCCGTAACGACTGCGCGCGGGATACATGGCAAAAAAGGCGGCGCGGGGATCGAGGCGGCTCCACTCTATCCCATCCGATTACTGCGGCCTCCCCCATCCCGCGCGCTTCCCAAAATTCAGATCCCACGAAATCTGCGGGCAGCAAACAACTTGTCAGACCAAAGATCTCCTCCGCGCCGTCACTCGGAGCCTTACAAGTAAAGAAATTCACTCGATGAAGAATTAGGAATGGATGAAGGCGACTGGAAAGGAAGTTGCTGTCATCACTCAGGTCCGTTGATCCGAAACAAGATACGCTCACGGCATGAAAAACGAGTCGGAGAAGTTCTCAACTCCTTCCACACTCAAACCTCGATCATTCGGGGGCTAATGATGAAGCTATGTACCTAGGGTAGTGTAATGGACCTGTCCTAACTGCCCTACCCAAGGACATCTCTAGAAGAAATCACCTTTCAATCGACTTGAAGGTGTTCCACTCGACAGACTCGAAGACACTCGACCAAGAAGCAATCACTCGACCAGGATCCAACCACTCAACGGCCAGGAGACCTAAAGTCACTCCTCACGCTAACGGTCGGTCATTAAATAGCTTTTATGGTCATCATAGCACTTTATTACTAGCGTTACTAGTAACGCCCTGCCTTAATGTACATTACACCCTTTGTAACGTGGGCTGGTCGGGGTCCTGGCGCACTCTATGTAAGCCACCCCCTCCTCCGAGACAAGGGTTCGCACCTCTGTAACTCATACTCACATAATCCAGTCGACCGCCTCCGGGCTCTGAGACGTAGGGCTATTACTTCCTCCGAGAAGGGCCTGAACTCGTAAACCTTGCGTGCTTACAACTTCTCCATAGTTAAGATCTTGCCTCTCTATACTTACCCCCCTACACTACTGTCAGACTTAGAACCACGACAATTCATAATCAAGTGGTCCCAAAAGTCCATCAGTATGGAGTTTCTTCATGCACTTTACACTGATATGACCTAAACGGCAGTGCCACAAATAAGTTGCACTATCATTATCAACTCTGCATCTTTTGGCTTCAACATTATGAATGTGTGTGTCACTATTATCGAGATTTAATAAGAATAGACCATTCTTCATGGGTGCATGACCATAATAGATTTTACTCATATAAATAGAACGACCATTATTCTCTGATTTAGATGAATAACCGTCTCGCATCAAACAAGATCCAGATATAATGTTCATGCTCAACGCTGGCACCAAATAACAATTATTTAGGTCTAATACTAATCCCGAAGGTAGATGTAGAGGTAGCGTGCCGACCGCGATCACATCGACTTTGGAACCATTTCCCACGCGCATCGTCACCTCGTCCTTAGCCAATCTTCTCTTAATCCGTAGTCCCTGTTTCGAGTTGCAAATGTTAGCAACGAAACCAGTATCAAATACCCAGGTGCTACTGCGAGCATTAGTAAGGTACACATCAATAACATGTATATCACATATACCTTTGTTCACCTTGTCATCCTTCTTATCCGCCAAATACTTGGGGCAGTTCCGCTTCCAGTGACCAGTCTGCTTGCAGTAGAAGCACTCAGTTTCAGGCTTAGGTCTAGATTTTGGTTTCTTCTCGTGAGCAGCAAGTTGCTTGCTGTTCTTTTTGAAGTTCCCCTTCTTCTTCCCTTTGCCTTTTTTCTTGAAACTAGTGGTCTTGTTGACCATCAACACTTGATGCTCCTTCTTGATTTCTACCTCCGCAGCTTTCAGCATTGCGAAGAGCTCGGGAATAGTCTTATTCATCCCTTGCATATTATAGTTCATCAAGAAGCTCTTGTAGCTAGGTGGTAGTGATTGGAGAATTCTGTCAATGATGCAATCATCTGGAAGATTAACTCCCAATTGAATCAAGTGATTATTATACCCAGACATATTGAGTATATGCTCACTGACAGAATTGTTCTCCTCCATCTTGCAACTATAGAACTTATTGGAGACTTCATATCTCTCAATATGGGCATTTGCTTGAAATATTAACTTCAACTCCTGGAACATCTCATATGCTCCATGACGTTCAAAACGTCGTTGAAGTCCCGATTCTAAGCCGTAAAGCATGGCACACTGAACTATCGAGTAGTCATCAGCTTTGCTCTGCCAGACGTTCATAACATCTGGTGTTGCTCCAGTAGCAGGCCTGGCACCCAGCGGTGCTTCCAGGACGTAATTCTTCTGTGCAGCAATGAGGATAATCCTCAAGTTACGGACCCAGTCCGTGTAATTGCTACCATCATCTTTCAACTTTGCTTTCTCAAGGAACGCATTAAAATTCAATGGAACAACAACACGGGCCATCTATCTACAATCAAACATAAACAAGCAAGATACTATCAAGTACTAAGTTCATGATAAATTTAAGTTCAATTAATCATATTACTAAAGAACTCCCACTTAGATAGACATCCCTCTAATCTTCTAAGTGATCATGTGATCCAAATCAACTAAACCATGTCCGATCATCACGTGAGATGGAGTAGTTTATTTGGTGAACATCACTATGCTGATCATATGTACCATATGATTCACGCTCGACCTTTAGGTCTCCGTGTTCCGAGGCCATATCTGTATATGCTTGGCTCGTCAAGTATAACCTGAGTATTCCGCGTGTGCAACTATTTTGCACCCGTTGTATTTGAACATAGAGCCTATCACACCCGATCATCATGTGGTGTCTCAGCACAAAGAACTTTCGCAACGGTGCATAATCAGGGAGAACACTTCTTGATAATTAGTGAGAGATCATCTTAAAATGCTACCGTCAATCAAAGCAAGATAAGATGTATAAAAGATAAACATCACATGCAATCAATATAAGTGATATGATATGGCCATCATCATCTTGTGCTTGTGATCTCCATCTTCGAAGCATCATCATGATCACCATCGTCACCGGCGCGACACCTTGATCATCATCGTAGCATCGTTGTCGTCTTGCCAATCTTATGCTTCCACGACTATCACTACCGCTTAGTGATAAAGTAAAGCATTACAGCGCAATTGCATTGCATACAATAAAAGCGACAACCATATGGCTCCTGCCAGTTGCCGATAACTCAGTTACAAAACATGATCATCTCATACAATAAAATTTAGCATCATGTCTTGACCATATCACATCACAACATACCCTGCAAAAACAAGTTAGACGTCATCTACTTTGTTATTGCAAGTTTTACATGGCTGTTACGGGTTTAGCAAGAACCGTTCTTACTTACGCATCAAAACCACAACGATAGTTTGTCAAGTTGGTGTTGCTTTAACCTTCGCAAGGACCGGGCGTAGCCACACTTGGTTCAGCTAAAGTTGGAGAAACTGACACCCGCTAGCCACCTTTGTGCAAAGCACGTCGGGAGAACCGGTCTCGCGTAAGCGTACGCATAATGTCGGTCCGGGCCGCTTCGTCCAACAATACCGCCGATCCAAAGTATGACATGCTGGTAAGCAGTATGACTTATATCGCCCACAACTCACTTGTGTTCTACTCGTGCATATAACATCAACGCATAAAACCTAGGCTCGGATGCCACTGTTGGGGAACGTAGTAATTTAAAATTTTTCCTACGCACACGCAAGATCATGGTGATGCATAGCAACGAGAGGGGAGAGTGTGATCTACGTACCCTCGTAGACCGACAACGGAAGCGTTATGACAACGCGGTTGATGTAGTCGTACGTCTTCACGGCCCGACCGATCAAGCACCGAAACTATGGCACCTCCGAGTTCTAGCACACGTTCAGCTCGATGACGATCCCCGGACTCCGATCCAGCAAAGTGTCAGGGAAGAGTTCTGTCAGCATGACGGCGTGGTGACGATCTTGATGTTCTACTGTCGCAAGGCTTCACCTAAGCACCACTACAATATTATCGAGGACTATGGTGGAAGGGGGCACCGCACACGGCTAAGAGAACGATCTTAGAGATCAACTTGTGTGTCTAGGGGTGCCCCCTGCCCCCGTATATAAAGGAGCCAAGGGGGGGTGCGGCCGGCCCTAGGAGGAGGCGTGCAGGAGGAGTCCTACTCCTACCGGGAGTAGGACTCCCCCCTTTCCCTAGTTGGATTAGGACTTGGGGAAGAAGGAAGAGAGGGAAGAAAGGAAAGGGGGGCGCCACCCCCCTCCTTGTCCAATTAGTACTTGGGGGGACGGGCGCGTGGCAGCCACTAGGCCTTCTCTCCTCTTCCTCCACTAGGCCCATTAAGGCCCATTAGGTTACCGGGGGGTTCCGGTAACGTCCCGATCCTCCAGTAAAATGCCGATTTCACCTGGAACACTTCCGATGTCCAAACATAGGCTTCCAATATATCAATATTTATGTCTCGACCATTTCGAGACTCCTCATCATGTTCGTGATCACATCCGGGACTCCGAACTAACTTCGGTACATCAAAATATATAAAGTCATAATGAAACTGTCATCGTAACGTTAAGCGTGCGGACCCTACAGGTTCGAGAACAATGTAGACATGACCGAGACATGTCTCCGGTCAATAACCAATAGCGGAACCTGGATGCTCATATTGGCTCCCACATATTCTGCGAAGATCTTTTATCGGTCAGACCGCATAACAACATACTTTGTTCCCTTTGTCATCGGTATGTTTACTTGCCCGAGATTCGATCGTCGGTATCTCAATACCTAGTTCAATCTCGTTACCGGCAAGTCTCTTTACTCGTTTCGTAATACATCATCTCACAACTAACTCATTAGTTGCAATGCTTGCAAGGCTTATGTGATGTGCATTACCGAGAGGGCCTAGAGATACCTCTCCGACAATCAGAGTGACAAATCCTAATCTTGAAATACGCCAACCCAACATGTACCTTTGGAGACACCTGTAGAGCTCCTTTATAATCACCCAGTTACGTTGTGACGTTTGGTAGCACACAAAGTGTTCCTCCGACAAACGGGAGTTGCATAATCTCATAGTCATAGGAACATGTATAAGTCATGAAGAAAGCAATAGCAACATACTAAACGATCGGGTGCTAAGCTAATGGAATGGGTCATGTCAATCACATCATTCTCCTAATAATGTGATCTCGTTAATCAAATGACAACACATGTCTATGGTTAGGAAACATAACCATCTTTGATTAACGAGCTAGTCAAGTAGAGGCATACTAGTGATGTTTAGTTTGTCTATGTATTCACACAAGTATTATGTTTCCGGATAATAAAATTCTAGCATGAACAAT
The DNA here is from genome assembly GCF_002162155.2 of Triticum dicoccoides. Lineage (NCBI taxonomy): Eukaryota > Viridiplantae > Streptophyta > Magnoliopsida > Poales > Poaceae > Triticum > Triticum dicoccoides. The sequence goes on from NC_041392.1 coordinate 37,893,029, forward strand.
AAACATTTATCATGATATAAGGAAATATAATAATAACTTTATTATTGCCTCTAGGGCATATTTCCTTCAGGTGCTAGTATAGACATACTGTTCAGCGCCATCGTCGTCCTCATCCTCATCCATGGCGACATCATCAGCGACTAATGGAGCCTCCGCCTTACCCCGTCCGCTATCACCCAACCCGACAACCAATGCTGATTGGGTAGGTGGGGTGTTGATGTTCATACCTTGCTGAGGCTGCGTGCTCGTGGGTGTGCTTCCGGCCACCTCCAGACGAAGCAGACTCTTTGGCCACAACAGCACCCACCCATTGCAACAATCACCAAGTCGTCGCGGTGCCTCGTCGTCATCCCCCTCTAGTATTGGAGGAGGCAAATTCTCGTGGCCTGGTTTGACACTGGCCACGGAAACCTTGAAGACGTTCGGGGGGATCGGCCAGCTGTGGAACAATGGTTCCTTCGGCTTCACTATCGTCGCCTTCCCCAAGTCCACCTTCTGGTCGCCGATGGTGTACAATATGGTGCACGGGGTTTCGTCGGCCTGCAAAGAAAAGTCTGTGACGTGAGACATCCGAAAGGCAACAAAAATGGGAGATTATACATTTATATTGAAGGGGGCCGGTGTGACAGATACCGTGAGGGCGTCGAGCTCAGCCAAAGATTAAGCACCACCGAGCACGTCCGGTGCGGGAGCCGGTGCAGGAGCAGGTGCGGGAGCCGGTGCGGGAGCAGGTGCTGGTGCAACGCTAGTCGAGCTGCTCCCCAAGAAGACGGCAAGGGGAAAGTCCTCTGCATTTTTTTCTGGTTTTTGCCTTGTCCAAGTGATAACGCCCGTCACCAAGGAATTAGACAAATCTGCAACCACCTGTTTTGAGGCAGCTACCGCTGTTGCGACTGTTTGAGATGATTTCTTCTCAGCCACAATCTCAACCTTCTTGTAGATGTTTTCTTCAGTTAACCTCCGTCTTTCCTTTCTCTCCTCCGTGGTCTCACGGTAGTACTTCTTCCACGTGGCGCCGTCTCCGACACCGTGCACGCGTCCATACGACGGTCGAGAATCCATCGGTTGTTGTTTCAATATGTTCAACACCCGGTTGAATGGAGTGTCCCACTTGGGCCTCGCCAATGTCTCAGACGGCGAGTCGCTTTCGGCCGCAATCCGATGCTGCTCTCTCTGCAAAAGGCACAAGGATCGTTTACAAATATGACTAATGTGTGCAGTCGAATTGATCAGAAACTAAAATTACCAGCAGTCTCATGAACTCCATAATGACCGGTGTTGTCTCGTAAACCTTGTTCACTGGGTCCCAATGGTGCCGGGCCCTAAGGACGTCACGCTCCTGCGGGACGGTGAAATCCGCCAAGGGGTTTGGGATGCCAAGACTCGCGGCTTCCTCGTCCTCCTTGGCCCATTTGGACCTCTTTCTGCCATAACCACGGCTTCGGAGGTGGTGGCTCCCAATGTTCCTCTCTTGAAGCCCCTTCATGTACTAAGACTTTTTGGCAGCTTCGGTCTCGCAAGCCTCCTTGAATAGTTGAAACTGCTCTTCCGTGATTGTCGGATTATCCTTTACAATCTCGGAGTAGGGTTCCTTCTTGTCGATGATCTTTGCTTTCACTCGATTTTTCCAGGCGGGAAACGCGTTGCTAAACATGGTCATGGAATGTTTGTTTATCTTCTTCATTGCTGGGTCCTCATCTGGATCTTCATAATCCTTCTCATTCCGGCCCGGGAACAAGAATATCTGGTGAAACTTCTTTAAGTGGGAGCTCCTCATATTTTCTATCTTTGGTAGTTTCTCATCGTTGATGGTGGCGGTTGTCTGTATGATGCAGCCTATTTGATTGCCTTAGCATCAACGCGCTTCCTCGGGCGCCTTTGGCTCAAAATTGCCGCCGTCCACCTCCGGGACCACCAGTCTAGTAGTCTTGAGTTTGTTAGGAAGTCGTTGCCTCTTTGCTTTCTGTTCTACACCGGCTCCGCTCCCCGAGGCAGCGCCGGTCTCAGTCTCAGCGTCGGTCTCGATGCCAGTCTGAGTCTCAGCACCGGTATTAGTCTCAGCACTGGTCTACGTGTCAGTCTCAGTCCCCGATGCCACCGGTTGATCGTCGGCAAGGCTAAAAAATTTGTCTGCCGCCCAGTAGACGTCATCGCAATCACCAGAACCCTGTCCTTCATCGTTGCTAGCCATGTTTCCTACGATTAAATCTAGTAAATTAATTCTAGACCTAATAAAATGAATAATGACATACAAAAGGCCAATGTTTTGTAGGAACGTTGACTCCTTCTTGGTGCAGCAAATCCCGGGCACTCGATATGTCCTAGTTTGTAGCACAACTCATGCCGAAATTCACGGAAAATTTTGGCATGACCTTTGCTAAAAAGTGGACAAATCGAGAACCTAAAATTTGCCAGAATGGAAATGAATCAACATTCCAGCAAAACATATATAGGCCACTCAGCTTCATTCGAACAACAAAGCCACTTGGGCACAAACAACATGACCACTTCAATGAAAAGATATAATCAACAATAAAAGTCTAGGAAGGGATCATCTTTAAAATAAAACTTTCCTAAATAACCTAGATAATTAACCTAATTAAACTAGTTAACCTGACTAGTTCTCTGTCAAAGCCCTAAATAAATTTTTGCACTAACCTGGGTAATTAACCTAATTAAACTAGTTAACCTAACTACTTCTCTGTCAAAGCCCTAACTAAATTTTTGCCCTAACCTAGATAATTAACATAATTAAACTAGCTAACGTATGCATGAGAGAGAGAGGAGGGGTGGGGGCTTACAGAGGATGGCTCCGGTGGTGGCGAGGGAGGCAGTGGTGGCGAGGGAGGTAGGGGCGTCTCCGGTGACGGCGAGGGAGGCAGTTGTGGCGAGGGAGGATCCGGTGGCGTCGACGGCGGCTCCGGTGGCGTTTATGAGGCCGCGCGGCTCCGTGGCGTTGGGGGGTGTCCCCGGTGGCGTCGACGGCGCACAGCTCTGGTGGCTCCGGTGGCGTCGACGTCGGTAGGAGATGGCTCTGGTGCTCATGAATCCAAGATAGAGGTTTCAGCTTTAACTTCAAGGTTTTGAATAAGTAGAAGAAGTCTTTCCTTCTCCGCCTTATAAATCCCATGCGTATGCTTAGCCCATCCACGAAGGAACCTTCGGAGATGACGAATCTTGCATTGCCAGCGCTCAATAGGCGACCTTCCTCTTGAGTCTTTAGCCCACTACTGAGCTAACAACTCGAGGAACCCTTCTCTTTCAAACCATGCAAGTTCAAACGAGAAAATGTTCTTGTTACCCACATGTGTTTGAACAACCGAGTCGACTAGTAACGGTGTGTGATCAGAGACACCTCGTGTTAACACCTGCACAGTTACCAAGGGAAACTTTTGTTCCCATTCGACACTAGCTAAAACACGGTCAAGTTTCTCAAAAGTCTGTACCGGTAATGAATTAGCCCCAAGTGAATTTCCTACCCGAGAGCTCTATCTCTCTGAGATCCAAGCTTTCGATGATGGTATTGAACATAAACGACCATCTGCCGTCAAAATTGTCATTATTCTTTTCCTCTTTTCTTCGGATAATGTTGAAATCACCCCCCACTAAGATAGGGAGCTTCTCGTTACCGCAGATGCGAACCAGATCAGCCAAGAAATCTGGCTTCAGCTCTGGTTGCGCGGCTCCGTAAACAACCACCAAAGCCCAATCAAACCCATCTGCCTTAGTTCTAACCCGAAACTTTACTGCAAACTCTCCCAAAACTACACTCCGAACTTCCAAAGTTTCGCACTTAACCCCAAGTAAAACCCCACCGGACCTTCCTCGAGGGGGGAGGCAATGCCAGTCAAAATCTAACCACCCCCCGGATAACGTGCTAAGAAATTGTGATGTGAAGTTGCCTCTTCCAGTCTCAGACAACGCAATAAAATCCAAATGATGTTCAAGAGAAGCATCCGCTAGAAACCTTCTTTTAGCCAAGTCTCTAAGACCTCTGCTATTCCAGAAAATGCCTCTCATAGTTCATCATGAAATTTTTTAGCGGTACGGATCCTAGCGCTTCTACGCGCTCCCGAGACTGGATAAACCTTCCATTTCCAAGTCCGTTTAGGCTTAATGCGACCTTCAGATTGGTCACCACACTCATTCTCTGCTTCAATCACCAAGGACTCATCTTCATGAAGAGAGGTCTCAGGATTGGTAAACCCCTCCTCCTCCTCTGTCTCTGGTAACGCAGGGTCGAGATCGGCACACAAACCATCAAGAACCCTAACCCTAAGCGCATCGATCTCCGGATCGTTCATAGGTTTAACATTAGCTATGTGACGAATCATATCTAGAGTTCGTTCAGCTTCCAAATCAAGAATGTCATTAACCGACCTAGATATCTCCATATCATTATTACCAAGTGAAACTCCTATTTGATTTGCATTATGAACAATTTCATCATTGGTAAAATGCAAAATGGAATTCGACGTATTAACAGACATACCCGTCAAGATCTCGACGTCACGCAACTTGGCCACCCTCATGGCACACCTCAGCTGCATGTCATCAATGTCTGGCTGCTCCTGCAGCCTCCCGCTGATCCGCCTCCCCTGACAGACAGGGTCCGGGATACCACCAAAGGTGATGACCTCCTGCCCGTCCCCCAGCAGCGGAGCCCCGGGCCAAAGCCACCGGGGCAGCATGCAATACGGCGACAACTCCCGCGGCCTGTCCACGGAAATCCCGCCAAAAGTAGGGACCGGAGAGACCAGCGCGCGGTGCTCCGGAGAGGAAGGCGGAGAGACGGCCACGCCACCCGACCCACCCTCCGAAACAGGGTGCGGTCTGATGGCGACCTCCTGCACGCCCACTCCTCCGCACGCGTCCGGCGTCGAGGAGAGGAACGCGGAGCCCGCCATGGGCGCCGATGGCGACAGGACCTCGGAGGACCGGGCCTCCTGCCCATCACCTCCAACAAAAGCAACATTCGCAGCTCCATCCACGGTGGTCGTAGGAGAGGTAGGAGATGAGAGAAGGGCCACCTGCCCCTTAGCACCTCCCAACTCAACGACCTTCGACGCACAAGTGGGAACCACATGATCCACAGAAACCGGACAAAGGCCCCGAAGCCGAGGCGGAGTAGAGAACGGTCCCAAGGAACCAAGCTGTAAGGTGGACGTCGGAGCCGCACCAAATGACCGAACAGGAGCAACGTCACTAGAATCCGACGGACCCAACGGCTCCTTGGCCTTATCATCATCACCCTTAGCCGAATCATCCTGGTTCCCCGGAGAACCTCCTCCCTCAGACATGTCCATGGGATTATCATCCTCAAAATCATCGAACAAGTTAGGATCCTCATACTGAACGTCTAACTGATACAGAACACCTTCATAAGTCCAAGGCACCATGTTCGGCAGGAACTCAATGTTAGCAACACTGACAAGTAAACGCGCCACCTCGTTAGCCCGAGTGAAGGGCATATCCACCTGCTCAGTCTTGCCAATCAAAGACCCCAGGCTCCACGTCACCAAAAAGTTGTCCAGGGGATCAGATGGCCCCCCGGAAAAACGTACCCAAATCTGACGTAACAGCGTGCCCCGCGGCTCCTTCTTTTTCCACTGATCAAACTGCAACCCAAAACTAGTGCATGTGACCCTGCTCATACCGAACTTGAGGATTCTCATCTGATCCTCCTTAGATGGGAAATCTACTTTGTAGGATGTATCATTGAGCTTGAGCAATGACCACTGAAAATTACCCAGAGCGAGCTCCCTCAGCTGCTGAATAATCTGCGCCTCAGTCAACGGTCCATGAACCACCTTCACCACACAGGGGAAAGAGGTCTCTAACGCGGGTGCCAAGGGTGCCACATTGGGAGACTCGAAGAACATCAACTCCGAGCAGCAGACCCCGTAAATCTGAACGGTAGGCTTAGGCCCAAACATAAGAGGACACTCGGCAGCTGTATGTTTAGGTTTCCGACACAAGTCACATAACTCCGCAGTGCATTCAGCCATAAAGTGTCCCGTGTCACCACACCGGAAACAAGTGAGATTCTTCTTCTTAGCCGCCCACTTGGACACCTTGTTAGCCTCGGACTTCTCCGTACCTTGTTCAGAAGCAGAATCACCAGTCTGCATGGGCTCCTGCAACGTGACTTCGGCCAGGGCTTGAACCATCTCCACCGCCACCTGCGGTAGAACCGATCCCCCGTCGGCCACCTCCGTCTCAACCGTAGTCTTCGGATGCCTAGGCAGATAGTGACGCCTGTTCCCGCCCCGCCCTCCGCGGAAATGGCCCCGGAAAGAGCGGTTATTAGGGGCGACCGCACCCTCCACAAAGTTGTCGGGCGGTCCATGGAAACCCCGGTTGGCATTGCCGTTGTCCTCCCAAGCATATCCACGGCCACCACCGGTAGATGAAGAGCTCCGATGCAGCCCAGAACCGTAAGCATCATACCCATCATCGCCCCACTGACCACGCGGAGGATTACGATCATCTGCCGCCGACGCACCCGCCCCACGGCTGTTCGAGCCTTGGCCAGTGCCACCGCGGGCACCCGCCATCTGCCTCGGCCATGGCCGTTGGTTCGGCTGCGGCTCGTCCCTAGGCGGCGGTGGCGGATCAGCCCTAGGCTGGAGAGGCGGAGGAGGCTTGGCCCTAAGAGGCATGGCCGCCCTAGCCGGTGGTGGAGGAGGCGCCCCCCGAGGCGGCGGCGGAACCGCCCGAGGCAGAGGTGCCGCACGCGCAGGGCCCACCGCGGCAGCAACCGCAGCCGGAGTAGCTGAGCCGCCCGCAGCCCCGTTCTGGTTCCTCACCATCGGTGCCACCCGCGGCAGAGGCAGCTTGGGCGGCATGGCCGCCGGACGCGATTCAGGTGGCGGGTGCCGGCCGACTCCGGCGAATCGTGGGGAGGAACGATGCAGGGAAGCGGACAGGAAACCTGAAAGATCGTGGATGTCGCCTAGAGGGGGGAGGGTGAATAGGCGCTTTAAAATAATTACGGTTTAGGCTTGAACAAATGCGGAATAAACCTAACGGTTAATTTGTCAAGCACAAAACCTAAAACAACTAGGCTCACCTATGTGCACCAACAACTTATGCTAAGCAAGATAAACTACTTAGGTGATAGCAAGATATATGACAAGAAACAATATGGCTATCACAAAGTAAAGTGCATAAGTAAAGGGCTCGGGTAAGAGATAACCGAGGCACGCGAAGACGACGATGTATCCCGAAGTTCACACCCTTGCAGATGCTAATCTCCGTTTGGAGCGGTGTGGAGGCACAATGCTCCTCAAGAAGCCACTAGGGCCACCGTAATCTCCTCACGCCCTCGCACAATGCAAGATGCCGTGATTCCACTAAGGGACCCTTGAGGGCGGTCACCGAACCCGTACAAATGGCAACCCTTGGGGGCGGTCACCGAACCCGTACACTTTGGCAACCCTTGGGGGCGGTCACCGGTACCCGTCAAATTGCTCGGGGCGATCTCCACAACCTAATTGGAGACCCCGAAGCTTGCCCGGAGCTTTACACCACAATGATTGAGCTCCGAACACCACCAACCGTCTAGGGTGCCCAAGCACCCAAGAGGAACAAGCTCAAGGGTACCAAGCACCCAAGAGTAATAAGCTTCTCAACTTGTAACTTCCACGTATCACCATGGAGAACTCAAACCGATGCACTAAATGCAATGGCAAGGGCACACGGAGTGCCCAAGTCCTTCTCTCTCAAATCCCACGGAAGCAACTAATGCTAGGGAGGAAAATGAGAGGAAGAACAAGAAGGAGAACACCAAGAACTCCAAGATCTAGATCCAAGGGGTTCCCCTCACAAAGAGGAGAAAGTGATTGGTGGAAACATGGATCCAGATCTCCTCTCTCTTTTCCCTCAAGAACTAGCAAGAATCATAGGAGGGATTGAGAGTTAGAAAGCTCGAAGGAAGTCAACAATGGGGGAAGAACACGAGCTAAAAGTATAAGGTCCATTGGGGAAGAAGACCCCCTTTTATAGGTAGGGAAAAATCCAACCGTTACCCACCAACCAGCCCGCGGCTAGCGGTACTACCGCGCCTGGCCAGCGGTACTAACGCAAGGCCGCGCGGTACTACTACTTGCAACCAAGCGGTACTACCGCACGGCTGTGCGGTACTACCGTACCGACCCACGGTACTGCCACAACCCCAGCACAGAACCGATAAACAGACGCACAGGAGCTGGGGAAGGAACTTCCGCACGCGCGGTACTACCGCGCCCCCCATGCGGTACTACCGCGAGGCAAAAGTCCCAGCCAGGGGAAAAGGGAAACTTCCGTGCCTACTTCCGCAAAGAAACTGAAGTAGCAAAAACCCGACACAGTAGTACTGCCGAGGGGCGGTACTACTGCCTGACCGCATAGCGCGGTACTACCGCGGTAGGTGCGGATGTAAAAAATTACATCCGCTCCTACTACCGCAAAGGGGCGTCACTAGCCTGGTGGGCAGCGGTAGTGCGGCTCCAGGGGAGCGGTACTACCGTGCCACTGCATGGTACTACCGCTGATGCCTACGGTACTACCGCTTTCCTGGGAGCAGTACTACGGCAACCAACAACGGCAACCACACAAGGGAGGCAAGAAAACGGAGGAAGCTCCAAGGAAGAAGGAGGGGAAAAGAAGGAGACGTGTACGTGATGAATCCACCCAAACCTTTCCAACGTGGACCCTGACAAAACCACACTCAAGAGAACAAGAACTGCCATAACTTCTGCATATGAGCTCCGAATTGAGCAAACTCAAGCTTGTTGGAAACAAGACGACGAGTAAGAAGAGGCAGGGGAGGTATGCCAACAAATAGAGGAGAGAAACCTCCAACCGAGAAGAACTGGCAAAACCTCCAACAACGAAAACATCATAGAGTATGCAAGCGAACTCCGTTTTCGATGAACTCAAGCTTGTCATCAAGATGACCAAAAGCTCTAAGACTCTCAAAGAGAACCAAACAAGAACCAAGAAAGATGATGCAAGGATGCAATGGTTTGAGCTTTCAGCGAACGATACGATCAAGCTACTCATCGAGAGCCCCCCTTGATAGTACGGCAATCGATCCTATAACCCAGTCTCCCAACTACCATCATGAGACCGGTAAAATAGAAAACCTATCAAGGGCAAACCTTTGCCTTGCACATGGTCCACTTGAGCTAGATGAAGACGATCTTGACTCCCTCAAGTTGGACCACCTTTCTTGATTGGGTTGACTTGATGAAGACTAGTTGATTGCTCCCCCATACTCCACTATGGCTGAGCCACTCTTCCGCACATCTTCACAAGTCCATTGTCACCACCAAGGACGGCAAGCTTCAAGCATTTGATCTCTTCGTGATGCTCCACTTGAACTTGCACACCGCAACCTAACCCCATAAAGAATCCTCATGAAGACCATGGGTTAGTACACGAAGCGTAATTGACAATGCTTACCATACCATGGGATCACTTGATCCCTCTCGGTACATCTTCTACGCTTTGTGGGTTGGTCAACTTGATTCACTTTTTGACTTAGTCTTGATCAACCTCTCACAAGACCAATCTTTAGGTAATTCCTTGAATAGCACCTTGGTCGACACAAACTCTCCTTGAAACCAACACATGTACTCCAAGAAAAGCCTATGGACAAAAACCTTCAAATATAACTCAAGGCAACCATTAGTCCATAGAGATTGTCATCAATTACCAAAACCAAACATGGGGGCACCGCATGTTCTTTCAAAACCAACCCTCCCGCGACGTCGAACCCTAGCAGAAATGAGCTGAGGGGGGGAAGGAGATCGTGCATGCAGCGACGACCGATCCGAGGCCTCCTCATGCACGTCGCCCGCACCCGCTGCTTCGCTTGCCTGGCCAGCCCCCTGGGCCTCTAGCCCAGTACTGACCAAGCCCACGTTGCAAGCAATCACAGGCAGCCCAACTGAGCCCAAAAGAGCATTCAAACGCTCAGATCTGGCCGCCCGAATGTCACACGCAACGGCCACCGCCGGCGATCGCTGTGACACCATACGACCACCTTTCTTCTTTCTCCGAGTCACTCTCGTCCAGCACTTGGGACGAAAAAAATCGGACAAAGTGATAGCCGGCGGCCCCTCCTTTGGCAATGTTCTTTAAAATGGGGGAGAATTTCACTTCCCCGGCCTCTGCAGCAACTAGGGATGCATACGGCCATTTTAGTGTGAGTACCAAGATAAACATGGTCCTCAGAATTTTTTTAAATGAGTATCAAGATATTTTTTGATGAGTGGTTTCACCACACACCAAACTTGATCCTCAATAAATAGGGGAATAAATAGGAACCTAAATTCGCCTCCTTGAGGATTTGAACCCAGGTGTTGGGTTTGTACATCCACTCCCCCAACCAGTTGAGCTAGGCTCACTCCCTAATTATATGTGGCGTGTAGTTAATAAGGAGAGAGGTGTTTGAAGTAATCTAATATGTTACCTTATTATATCGCATCCCAAGGCAAAATGAGTCTACATCTTAATAAATGATGACTTGCATGATGCCATAATATGTTACTTCCCACAATGTATATAGTAACATAGATTATTAATATATGCATGTTACTAATCAAAGTTACTTCCCACTATGACTAGCCTGAAAGTGTGCATGTGCAGACACTCGAGACAGGGAGAAGAGACCATTGATGCCCAAGGATGTGCAAGATGAATTTCTTGTGTGAGGTACCCTTGGTTTCGTGTGCACATGCGGGTTTGTGACTAACACAACTTTACCAATGTCTCCTAATCCCACCTATGATTGGGGCACTCACATTCTTGCACGACGGACCATTGAAGAGACAGGGGAAGAGTGGTACTTGCAATAGTATTTGTAGTGACATTTGAGACATGGAAGAAGTCGGGTAGAAGCAATCAGCTTTATAGTACCCTGCTAGTGGTAGTGGTCTGTTACCACATAAATGAGCATTGATCTAAGAATCAATGATCTCGGCACTTAAGTTGCTCATGAATTTAATTTAATCTATTGTTACATTTTTAATGGATTTCCGTGTCTCAACCACTAACAGATTTTAGCTCTTGACCGTTTGTAACATAAATATATATGAGATATATCACTACTAGTATATGTGATAAATTATATGTATGATCTCGGTACTCCATTGTGCCGAGAGAAAACTTATTTACTACATGTGTAGGCCCCAACACTAGTGCATATCGGTCCTATTAAGGCAGACATATTGCACACGCTAGCGTTGAACTATTTGTGATGACCACATCCCACACAGTACAAAGAAATAAATTTGTCTCCGAAAATAAAATGTTCCCGATCGCCAACCACTAGTAGAAAACGGAGCTTTAAAATCGGTTCGTAAGGGCCTTTAGTGCCGGTTCCATAACCGGCACTAATTGGTGGGCACTAAAGCCCCCCTCCCTTTTAGTACCGGTTCGGCACGAACCGACGCTAAAGTGCCACCACGTGGCGTGAGCTCGCGCCCTGGTATGGGGGACCTTTAGTACCGGTTGGTGTTACCAACCGGTACTAAAGGGTTTTTTTTAATTTTTTTTGAAAATTTTGGAAAAAAAATAAATTTTTTTATTTTTAATTTTTCTGAATTATTTGGTGATTTAGTCTCTAATCACCTCTCTTAACTGCTCAAGTGTGGATCACTCATTCAAAATCATCTAACTTCCCGACCGGTCACCCATCCCTCTCACTACTCCAGCCCGAGCACACTTAACTTTCGGGTTCTATTCTCCTTCGTTTCCAAGTCTGCACTTATTATTTTCCTGACAATAGTAAGATGCCAATCCTCAGGAGTTCAGCTTGAGCATGAAGTCACACATTTCACTGTTTGAGTTTGAAACTATTATTCTAAAAATCAGTAATTATTTAGTAACACTAATATTTCTTGAATATGTTTGACCATAGTTTGACCACAGTTTGACCATAGTTTGACCAGATTTGACCAAAATTCAAAAAATTGAAATAATTATTTCGTAACACTAATATTCTTGAATAATTATGTAGTAACATTAATACTTCTTGAATAAGTAGTTTGACCAGATTTAACAAAAAATTTAAAAAAACTTAAATTTGACCATATCTTTTTTTCCTTTTGGAATTTGAGGATTCTAAAAAATTGCAAACGGGCCATAGGCCGTCTCCATCGGATGTTGATTTTCGTGCTGAATTTTTTGATATATTATACGTTTTTTTCCGACATTGTATGCAAAAGTTATAGCCGTTTTATATTTTTCCTACACTTTTTGCAAAACATGTCCAAATTTAAGTTTTCAAATTTTCCTAGCTAGTAGATGTAGTAATATAACTACCTCTTGAAGGATTTTATTTTTTGAAGTTTTTACCATTTTCTTTCGA
>NC_041392.1:37905463-37917732 GCF_002162155.2 Triticum dicoccoides
GAAAATTGCCCTATAGTGCCGGTTTGTGTCACAAACCGGTACTACAGGTCAGACCCCTTTAGTACCGGTTCGTGGCATAAACGGTACTAAAGGTTAGCCCTTTAGTACCAGTTCGTGCCACGAACCGGTACTAAAGGTGATCGTGGGGCCCCAGCCTGACGCCAGCCTGCCATCACCCCTTTAGTACCGGTTCGTGGCACGAACCGGTACTAAAGGTTCAACACGAACCGGCATTAATGCATAGTCGTTCGAACCGGTACTAATGGTACCATTAATGCCGGCTTAAATTCAAACCGGCACTAATGTGCTTCACGTTTAACCCTTTTTCTACTAGTGAACCCGACACGCACAATGGAGTACTTTGGGTATGGCGTGGTGTTGTATCTAGACCATGCTGTATTCATTTTCGGCAGTGTAGTTGTGTGTGTTTTATGTTGACTGTTTTTGGTGCAACCTGTGATACAGAAACTGGGGTAATCCACTTTTTTCTTTAAAGTAGCTGCTTTTGGTGCGTCGAAACTACTGTACGAGTTGATCCTATTCCAGAGATCTATATTTCCAAGACCAAGGCTTGAGAGGTTTTTGCTATCAGAGTTATATCGTAGAAAGGCTGGAGGTCATCGGATACGCTACCATATGAGCAGCTGCACAGGTCAAAAAGTCCAAGAACACAAGGCCTGGTCGCCAGTGCCGTTGAACTAGGCGGCGGATCCTCTCTTTGCTACAGAAAATATAGAAGCAGTAACAAGGGTGCCACATGCTTTGTTGCCTTGTTGGATGGAGGATAACGTACACCAAGCTTATCTTCAGCATTTCGCTTGGTGCTTTGCCAGGGAGGCGTTTCGTGTAGAATCATGTATGTGTCATTCTAGGTTTATCTGCTCTTTTCGAATTTTCATCACGGGGAGAGGTTCTCCACCTGAATTTCAATAAAAAAAAAGGCACCATAATGTGTAGCGTGCCGGATTAAATAAATTTTGAACCACAAGCCACCGCACAGGAGAGGGGAAAACTACAGGGATATCACAATGCACTTGTCTGCGGTTTAGGAAGGCAGGTTATCCAGGCATCAGCATCTTCACGCTGGCTTTGCACCAACTGACCGCACCACAACATGGTGTCGTCCTTCCCGTGTTTTTGCAGTCATCCATCCATCCAAACATATTTGTAGTGACCACTGTTAACATGGATAAAAGCACTAGAAAAACAAAAAAAGAGTGCAAACAACATGCATTCAAGCCTACCTTTCGCCAACAACATGCATGCATGTTAAACCTTCCGCCAACTACATGCATGTATGCAGCATTCCGCCGGACAACCTGCATCCATGCTATAACCATCCCCAAACAACATTGCTATCCGATGATTTTCTGCCAAACAACATGCATCAATCAAATAGCAGTGCGGTTTACCATCTTCGTGCTGGCTTTGCACCAATTGACCGCAACACAACATGGTGTCGTCCTTCAAGTGGTTTTGCAGTCATCCATCCATCCAAACATATTTGTAGCGACCACTGTTAACATGGATAAAAGCACTTGAAAAACTGCGTCCGACCACTGTTAACATGGATAAAAGCACTTGAAAAACAAAAAAATAGTGCAAACAGCATGCATTCAAGCTTACCTTTCGCCAACAACATGCATGCATGGTAAACCTTCCGCCAACTACATGCATGCATGCAGCATTCCGCCGGACAACCTGCATGCATTCTATAACCATCCCAAACAACATTGCTATCGAATGATTTTCCGCCAAACAACATGCATCGATCAAGTAGCAGTGCGGCCTTCCGCCATCCGGACAGGGAGGAGAGGGTGCGTCGTGGTTTTCGATTCCCAGGCAGATGCCCAGACTATCGCAAAGCCCCACTTGTTTGGTCCCGATTTGCAGGAAAATGGATGTCCAGACACGTCGGCGGACCGACACGGGCCTGCGTTGGATGGCAAACTGCGTCTGGACAGCGGGATCCGAACACTTGCGGAAGGTTTGACGGTCTGCTTTGGATATGCCTCTATGTCTTTCTCAAAAAACAAAAAGCTTCCTTATTCTGGTTTTGGGAAAGTTCTCGAAACTTCTAGCCGGGTTTTTCAGCCGGGTTTTCTTTATTTTGTTTGGGTGTTCTTGGGCCAGATTTTGTTTGGTTTTCCTGGTATTTCCTTTCTTTCTTTTTTGTTTTATTTTTTCCTTTTCCTTTTTTCAAATTCATGAATTTTTTTTCGATTAGTGGACTTTTTCAAATTCATGATTTTTTTAAATTTGTAAACATTTTTTGAAGCCGCGAGCTTTCTTCTATGCAATGAGCAAAAACGTCTTACCTTATCGTGGGGGACGTGTTGCGTGTTATATAGAGGATTGCGAGTCCTGATTACGCGTACAAGGTTGTTGGAGATACAACCTGAGAGAGAAGAAATACAGGAGATAAGGAAGCTAGTTGTAACCGAATACAAGATAAACAATGTGCCTATCTATCTCCTGACAACACGTAAATATCTCCTAACCATGCGTGACATGTCTGACACCCTCCCTTAATCATAACTTTATCAAGTTGAGATTATGCCTGAAGTCTTCAAAACTCCTTGTAGGCAAGGTTTTTGTAAATCCATCTGCCACTTGATCCCTTGAATGAATGAAGCGGATGTCCAAGAGTTTATTAGCAACTCTTCTCTGACTAAATGAAAATCTATCTCAATGTGTTTTGTTCTGGCATGAAACACTGGATTTGCATACAGATAAGTGGCACCAAGGTTATCACACTATAAGCATGGAGCTTGAGAGCTCTTCACACCCAACTCCTTCAAGATAGACTGTACCCATATGATTTCTCCTGTTGCATTGGCCAAGGCCTTGTATTCTGCTTCAGAACTAGACCGGGAGACTGTAGCTTGTTTTCTGGCACACCATGATATGAGATTAGGTCCAAAAAATACTGCAAAGCCACTAGTTGGGCATTTGTCATCCAAACATCCTGCCCAATCTGAATCAAAAAACGCACTAACAAGAGTAGAAGGTGACTTGCTGAAATTTAGACCAATATTCAAAGTATTTTTGACATAACTAACAATACGCTTGGCAGCAGTCAAGTGAACTGTAGTGGGTGCATGTAGAAACTGACATACTTTGTTGACAGCAAATGAGATATCTGGCCTGGTCAATGTTAAGTATTGGAGTGCACCTACAAGACTCCTGTATTTTGTACTATCCTCTGAACTTAAAAGTGTTCCCTCTGTAAGAGATAATTTTTCTGTACTAGAGAGAGGAGTGGGTGTGGGTTTACAACCTTGCAAGCCTGCCTTCTTAACCAAAATGTTGCATACTTTTCCTGAGAGAGATGTAGCCCATCCTTGTCCTGCTTCACCTCAATTCCTAGGAAGTAATGTAATTCTCCTAGATCCTTGAGAGCAAATTCTGCACCTAAATCCTTCAAGGGTCCTGATATTGCCTCATTAGAGGAGCTTGTGACAATAATATCATCAACATATATAAGGACAAACATGGAGGTGCTGAACTTGTTATAAATGAACAAGGAGGTGTCAGATTTGGAAGGAACAAAACGAAGTGTCTTCATCTTTTCTACTAAGACGGGAATACCGTGCCCTTGGAGCTTGTTTCAGTCCATATAATGCTTTATCTAACTTGCATACGTGAGAAGGTGTACCTTTGCTTTCAAACCCAGGAGGTTGTTTCATGTACACTTATTCTTCCAAAACACCATGGAGGAACGCATTCTGTACATCAAGTTGCCTTATGCTCCAGCCCGTGGAAACAACAATAGACAACACAAGATGAATGGTAGCAGCTTTTACAACTGGACTAAAGGTGTCCTCATAGTCTATACCATACCGTTGTTTGAAGCCTTTCTCAACAAGTCTAGCCTTATAATGATCAATGGTTCCGTCAGACTTTCTCTTAATTCTGAATACGCACTTGCAGTCAATGAGGTTTTTACCTTGTTGTGGAGAAAGCAAGTGCTATGTTTTGTTTGTTTCAAGAGCCTTATATTCTTCAAACATTGCCTTTTTCCACATTTCATCACCAAGAGCCTCTTCAACTATGTTGGGCTCACCTGGTTCACCTGTAGAACAAACTACGCCATATTTGGTTATGTTTTTATAAATTTTTGGTTGAATTACCCCTTGCTGTAGCCTTGTGCGGTGTTGTGGTGATGCAGCAGGATCCGCAACCGCAGAGGATCCTGCAGGAGCCAAGTCAGCAGCAGAGCCCGAGGAGGATCCGCCTGACACTGTCGGTTCGAGGCGAACGTGATCTTCTGTGGTGGCGACCCGAGACGATGGTGAGGAAAGAGCCGCAGAAGATCCGAGACAGCTGCTCGGCTCATCATGAGCCCATGATGGCGCAGGCCCGTCGGAGTTAGGGTTGGCCCCGCGTCCGCCTGACACGTGAGGACGCGCCGCTTGTAGCAGACTGGTTGGTCCGCAAAACGCTTGCGGTCCGGGCCACCATTGAACTGCCATGTAGCAGCAGAATATTGGCTCGGGCTGGGGGGCGCGTCTCACCCTGTTGGAGAAGATCGTGCGTCATGCAGCGGGTCGCTGGCGCCCGTGCGCCTGACAGCGCCTGACGTGTGTGGCTCGTCTGGCGCGGGCGTGCTGCTGGCGGCTGGCACGGATCCCAGAGGCGATTGCCTGGGTATCCGTAGCTCCGATGCTGAGGGGGATATGCTCCCCATGCCGCGACACATGCGATGTAGCCTGTTTGACTTGATTTGTTCACCGTTTTCATCTCTGTTTCCACTGTTTGGTGCTCCTGTAACATCATTAGATGACTCATAAGCAGTGTTAAGAGGGTTAGCCAACATATGATCGTCACAATTATTAACGCCCCCTTGATCATAACCGGAGAGACTAGGAGGGAGCAATATAGTTTATTTTTGGAGGAGAGCACTGGCGTTAGGATGAAGATCTGAAAAAGGGAATTTGGTATCATCGAAAATGACATCCCGTGAGATGTAGACTCGACCAGTGAAGATGTCAAGGCATTTTACACCCTTGTGTTGGGCACCGTACCCATGAAAAGCACATTGTATGGATCTGAACATGAGTTTGCATTTGTTGTAAGGGCGTATGTTAGGTCTGCACGCACACCCAAACACACAAAGTGTGGAATAGTCCGTCTTGACATGAAGAAGCCATTCTAATGGAGTTTCATTATTTATGACGCGACTAGGGAGCATATTGATCATGTGAACAACAGTAAGAAACGCCTCATCGCAAAACTTTAGGGGCATGGACACATGAGCTAGAAGCGCAAGGCCAACCTCAACAATGTGATGGTGTTTGCGTTCGGCCGAGCCGTTTCGTTGGTGAGCGTGGGGGCATGACACATGGTGTGAGATGCCAAGGGTTTGGAAGAAGGAGTTCAACTTCTCGTACTCCCCTCCCCAATGGGATTGGACAGCAATGATTTTGGAATCGAATTTACGCTCAACAAATGCTTGAAAGTTTTTGAACACTTTAAAAACGTCGGATCTTTTCTTAAGAAGATAGATAAAAGAAAATTTGCTATAGTCATCAATAAAGCTTACGTAGTATGTCTGTCTACCAACAGAACTAGGGGCCGAACCCCAAACATCAGAAAAGGTTAATTGCAATGGTCGAGTAGAAACACTAGTAGAAATTGGATAAGGTAATTAATGACTTTTAGCTCGCTGACAAGAATCACAAATAGTTTCAACATTGCGCTCACCAACATACGGGAGCTTATTTTTCCTGAGAAGTTTGTCAACTAAAGCAAAAGAAGCATGTCCTAAACGATCATGCCATCATGTTGATGAGAGTTTGACAACACCAAAAGCTTGTTTATTGAATCTTGTGCGCTCCGGAATCAATGGGTAAACCCTCGAGCACATCTACCACGATAGAGAATTCTCCTCATGGCCTGATCCTTGATTAAAAAGAAATGTGGATGAAATTCAAGAAAAACATGATTATCAAGGGCAATCCTATGAACAGAAAGGAGGCTTTTATTGGCACTAGGAACATGCAAGATTTTCTTAGATGAATTTTTCTAGGGGGGTATTAAAAATTGAGTGACCAATGTGGTTTATCCTCATAGCTTCACCACTAGCTATGTGGATTTGATCCTTGCCGCGGTATTTCTCCTTCATGGTCACCTTTTCAAGTTCATTGGTGATGTGGTTGGTGGCGCCACTGTCAATATACAAGTTGGGGTCGATCCCATAGGAGCCATCCGCAACAGCAGCAACTGTGTCCTCATCTTGGGAGGAGTCGCCGCCGTCGTCATGGCGGTACCAGCAGTCTTTGGCCGTATGCACTGGCTTACAATAGATTTGGCAGCAAGGTGCATCCGGGCGTGATTTGGTGGAACCGCCATGGCGGCCCCTGTTGTTGCCAGAAGAGGGCCATCCGCCGCCGCAAGTGTTAGAGTTTTAGTTGCCGTGTCCCCTCGCCAGAGGCCTTGCCCCTGTTGCAAGGTGGTCCGCGCTAATGAGAGGAGCCACCTCCACGGCCGCGGTAGGCGGCGTTGGCAGACGACTTGAAGCCGCCCGAGGACTGGAAGAGCGCCACGCGCTGATCAAAAATGCTCATCATGGAGAAGAGCTCGTCGATGGAGACCGGCGTGATGCGGGCGTCGAGGGAAGACACCATGGGCTGGTAGTCCATGTCCAGCCCATCGAGGATGTATGAGACAAGCTCGTCGTCTTGCAGAGGCTTGTCGAACGCGGTGAGTTCATCCGTGAGACCGCACATGTGGGCTAAGTAGGTGGCGATGCACTAGTAGAAAACAGGGCTTTGGTCCAGGCCGGGTCAGCCCATTAGTCCCGGTTCAGTCCAGAACCGGGAGCAATGTGGGCATTGGTCCCGGTTCGTGAGCCCAGGGGGCCGGCCGGGCCACGTGGGCCATTGGTCCCGGTTCATCTGGACCTTTTGGTCCCGGTTGGTGGGATGAACCGGGACCAATGGGCCTCGCTCCTGGCCCACCACCATTGGTTCCGGTTGGTGGCTTGAACCGGGACCAAAGGCTCCCCTTTAGTCCCGGCTCATGTCACCAACCGGGACCAATGAGGTGCCTATATATACCCCTCGCCCGCGAGCAGAGCACCCCAGTGCTCTGTTTTTCTCTGGCCAAGGGGGAGAGAGCTTGGTGGTGCTCTAGCTCACCTCCTATGCACACAAGGTGTTCGATGGAATGCCCGAGCCACACTACTTAAGCTTTCTCCTCTCCAAGCTCGACCTCCAAGCTCCATTTTCCATAATATTTGTCTAGGTTTAGCGGTCCGTCACGCCCCGTCCCCGTCTTCACCGCCGTCGATCACCCGCGCCGAGCTCATCGTCGGCACCACCATGGTGAGCCTCTTGTTCTTATCTTCTTTCTGAAAGGAAAAATATTCTTACTTGTATGTTTACATAGATACTTGTATTATTTTCTTACTTTTATTATTGCATCTTATATAGTGCAATGGTTTTGGTATCCGCCCCCGTCGGCCCTCGTCCTGTCTATGATTCGGATGTGGTATATATATTATCTTTATAACTATTGGTTCATTTATTGTTTATGAAAATTATGCCGACCAACGTGACATAGATTTTATTTATGTAGGATGTATGTGAATCAGAAATGCCAACCGACCCTATTGTCGAGAGGTTAAATTTAGTTAAAGAAGAAAACAATTTGTTGAAGGAAAAAATAAAAAAAAATTGAGGAGGAGAAGATGATATTGGAGTTGCATGTTGCGGATGTTGTCGATGATCACAAGATCAAGATGGATGCAATGCGCTTGAAGATTAAAAAGATTAGAAAATATGCCATTCATACCGAGGCTTGGTATCATTATGCCGTTGGATCAATTGTTACCTTGGTTGCGATTATGATCGCATTTGTTTTCGCATTGAAATGTTTTACATAGTTTCAATGTATGGTTTAATTAATTAGATGCTCTAGAGAGCTATATGTTGTTAGATGAGAACTATGTATGCACTTTGGTTTTAATGTGATTATGAACTTCTATTAATTTGGGCACTTAATTATATATAATGCACGCAGATGAACCGGCAATGGATGTACGGTGACAGACACACCCGCGAGTACATTAAGGGCGTGCATGAGTTTCTGGATGCGGCTGAGGCAAACAAGCAAAATGGTTTTATGTGTTGTCCATGCACTGAATGTGGGAATACGAGGTCTTACTCTAACCGGGAAATCCTTCAGTCCCACCTGCTTTACAAGGGTTTCATGCCACACTATAATGTTTGGATGAGGCACGGAGAAATAGGGGTTATTATGGAAGACGGCGAAGAAGAAGAGTACGATGACAACTATGTGCCCCCTGAATACGGTGATGCTGCAACGGGGGGAGCTGGTGAAGATCAAGAGGAACCAGACGATGTGCCCAATGATGCTGCAACGGGTGAAGCTGCTGAAGATCAAGAGGAACCAGACGATGTGCCCGATGATGATGATCTCCGCCGGGTCATTGTCGATGCAAGGACGCAATGCGAAAGTCAAAAGGAGAAGCTGAAGTTCGATCGCATGTTAGAGGATCACAAAAAAGGGTTATACCCCAATTGCAAAGATGGCAACACAAAGCTCGGTACCGTACTGGAATTGCTACAGTGGAAGGCAGAGAATGCTGTGGCTGACAAAGGATTTGAGAAGCTACTGAAAATATTGAAGAAGAAGCTTCCAAAGGATAACGAATTGCCCGACAGTACATACGCAGCAAAGAAGGTCGTATGCCCTCTAGGATTGGAGGTGGAGAAGATACATGCATGCCCTAATGGATGCATCCTCTACCGCGGTGCATACAAGGATCTGAACGCATGCCCACTATGCGGTGCATTGCGGTATAAGATCAGACGAGATGACCCTGGTGATGTTGATGGCGAGCCCCTCAGGAAGAGGGTTCCTGCGAAGGTGATGTGGTATGCTCCTATAATACCACGGTTGAAACGCCTGTTCAGAAACGAAGAGCATGCCAAGTTGATGCGATGGCATAGTGAGAACCGAAAGAAAGATGGGAAGTTGAGAGCACCCGCTGACGGGTCGAAGTGGATAAAAATCGAGAGAAAGTACTGGGATGAGATTACAAAGGACCCAAGGAATGTATGGTTTGCTTTAAGCGCGGATGGCATTAATCCTTCCGGGTAGCAGAGCAGCAATCATAGCACCTGCCCCATGACTCTAAGTATGTATAACCTTCCTCCTTGGATGTGCATGAAGCGGAAGTTCATTATGATGCCAGTTCTCATCCAAGGCCCTAAGCAACCCGGCAACGAAATTGATGTGTACCTAAGGCCATTAGTTGAAAAACTTTTACTGCTGCGGAATGAAAACGGTGTACGTACGTGGGATGAGCACAGACAGGAGGAATTTAACCTTAAGGCGTTGTTTTTCGTGACCATCAACGATTGGCCCGCTCTCAGTAACCTTTCAGGACAGACAAACAAAGGATACCACGCATGCACGCACTGTTTAGATGACACTGAAAGTATATACCTGGACAAATGCAGGAAGAATGTGTACCTGGGCCATCGTCGATTTCTTCCGACCAACCATCAATGTCGAAAGAAAGGCAAGCATTTCAAAGGCGAGGCAGATCACCGGAAGAAGCCCGCCATGCGCACCGGTGATCACGTGCTTTATATGGTCAATGATTTACACTACGTAATCTTTGGAAAGGGTCCCGGTGGACTAGCTGTTCCGAATGACGCTGAGGGACACGCACCCATGTGGAAGAAGAAATCTATATTTTGGGACCTACCCTACTGGAAATACCTAGAGGTCCGCTCCTCAATCGACGTGATGCACATGACGAAGAACCTTTGCGTGAACCTGCTAGGCTTCTTGGGCGTGTATGGGAAGACAAAAGATACACCTGAGGCACGGGAGGACCTGCAACGTTTGCACGAAAAAGATGGCATGCCTCCGAAGCAGTATAAAGGTCCTACCAGCTACGCTCTTACGAAAGAAGAGAAAGAAATCTTCTTTGAATGCCTGCTCAGTATGAAGGTCACGACTGGCTTCTCGTCGAATATAAAGGGAATAATAAATATGCCAGAGAAAAAGTTTTAGAACCTAAAGTCTCATGACTGCCACGTGATTATGACGCAACTGCTTCCAGTTGCATTGAGGGGGCTTCTACCGGAAAACATCCGATTAGCCATTGTGAAGCTATGTGCATTCCTCAATGCAATCTCTCATAAGGTGATCGATCCAGAAATCGTACCAAGGCTAAGGAGTGATGTGGCGCAATGTCTTGTCAGTTTTGAGCTGGTGTTCCCACCATCCTTCTTCAATATCATGACGCACGTCCTAGTTCATCTACTCGACGAGATTGTCATCCTGGGGCCCGTATTTCTACACAATATGTTCCCCTTTGAGAGGTTCATGGGAGTCCTGAAGAAATATGTCCGTAACCGCGCTAGGCCAGAAGGAAGCATCTCCATGGGCCATCAAACAGAGGATGTTATCGGGTTTTGTGTTGACTTCATTCCTGGCCTTAAGAAGGTAGGTCTCCCTAAATCGCGGTATGAGGGGAGACTAACTGGAAAAGGCACTCTTGGAAGAGACTCAATAATATGCAGGGATGGATATTCTTGGTCTGAAGCAAACTACACAATTCTACAGAACTCTACCTTGGTGACCCCGTATGTCGATGAACACAAGAACAGTCTGCGCTCCAAACACCCGGAGCAGTGCGACGACTGGATTACATGTGAACACATTAGGACTTTCAGCAGTTGGTTGGAAACACGTCTCAGAGGGGACAACACTGTTTGTGATGAGTTGTACTTGTTGTCTAGGGGACCATCTTTGACTGTATTGACTTACAAAGGATACGAGATAAATGGGAATACATTTTACATGATCGCCTAAGATCAAAAGAGCACCAACCAAAACAGCGGTGTCCGCTTTGATGCAGCAACCGAGAGCGGAAAGGACACATATTATGGTTACATAGTGGACATATGGGAACTTGACTACGGACCTGATTTTAAGGTCCCTTTGTTTAAGTGCAAATGGGTCAATCTGTTAGGCGGTGGGGTACAGGTAGACCCATAGTACGGAATGACAACAGTGGATCTAAAAAATCTTGGGTACACTGACGAACCGTTCGTCCTAGCCAATGATGTGGCACATGTTATCTATGTGAAGGACATGTCTACCAAACCGAGAAAAAGAAAATATAAGGAAGCGAATACATCATACGATGAGCCAAAGCGCCACATAGTTCTTTCAAGAAAAAGGGACATCCTGGGAGTGGACGGCAAGACAGACATGTCTGAAGATTATGAAAAGTTTCATGAAATTCCTCCCTTCAATGTCAAGGCTGACCCAAGCATCCTGATAAACAATGAAGATTATCCATGGTTACGGCGCAATAAGCAAATGACACAAGCGAAGAAAAAGTGAAGACTTTCTCCCACAACTATTATGATGATACCATGCCAACTTTGTAACACACGAACATGCTACCATTATCCGTTTTGTACATGCACATGCTATGTGGGTGAAATTATGATACCATCCCAAGTTTCAACTTTTCCAGAGTTCATTTGAAATGCTTTCATGTCTTATGGTTCGGCCCTCGTAATACCATGACCATTAGTCCCTGGCCCATGCCAACTTTCAACTTTCAACTTTCTAAAACTAATGGCACTAACAGAAAGTTTATAATTTTGCTCCTCGCCCCTAGCCCATGACCATTAGTCCCAGTTTGTGCCACAAACCGGGACTAAAGGGTTGGTACTCGTTGTGGGCTGAGTTTAGTCCCACCTCGCCAACCGAAGGGGGCTCACACCGGTTTGTAAGCCCTTCCCTCTCTGCCTTGTTGAGCTCCTCTCGAAGTGAAAATAGATGCCCTAATAGAGAAAAGTTTAACCTAAATTCATAGTGAATTTCTCTAAAATTCATAGAAATTTACTAGGAATATAGGTTGAATTTTCTCTATAAGTGCATCTATTCTCATTTTTTTAGTAAGTTAATCACAAACTTGTGATTCAAACAATTTTCAAAGAATTCAAATTTTAACTATTCAAATTTGAAAACTAATGGCACTAACAGAAAGTTTATAATTTTTCTAAAACTAATGGCACTAACAGCAAGTTTATAATTTTGCTAACCTAAAAGCAAACAGAATTAAAAATTAAAGCAAAAAACAAAAGAAAATAAATAATGCAAAAAACAAATCAAAAAATAGGAAAAAAACTATTTTTATAGTAAAGTTAATCACAAAATAAAATAAATAAAGCAACAAAGAAAACTAAAAAACTAAAAAAGTGTTTTTA
>NC_041392.1:37917998-37918648 GCF_002162155.2 Triticum dicoccoides
AAGAATAAAAAAATAAAGAAAAAAACAAAAGAAAATAAATAATGCAGAAAACAAAACAAAAAAACTGGAAAAAAATAGCAACAATAAGTATTTTGTTGTAAGTAGAAACAAAATAAAATAAATAAAGCAACAGAAAGTTTATAATTTTGTTGACCTAAAAGCAAAAATAATTAAAAAATAAAGCAAAAAACAAAAGAAAATAAATAATACAAAAAACAAAACAAAAAAACTGGAAAAAAAATAAAAATAGCAACAATAAGTATTTTGTTGTAAGTAGAAACAAAATAAAATAAATAAAACAACAAAGAAAACAAAAAAAACAAAAAAAGTGCCACCTACTGGGCACCCACGGCCTGAATATGACTAGAAACCCTACCATGGGCCAGGATTCAGGCCTGCGGGAGGCCCAGCAGGCCCACAGGCACACATTACACGGTTAGGCCCGAAAGCCTGGTTTAGAGAGGAGCTCGAGAGGGAAGGCGCACCGCACCTTATAAACAGGTGCGGCTCCCTCTCAACTAGCGAGGTGGGACTAAACATTTGGGCGCGGGGCAGCACAAGGCCTTTGGTCCCGGTTGGTGGCACCAAACCGGGACTAAAGGGGGCATTGGTCACGGTTCGTGGCACCAACCGTGACCAATGCCCCCCTT
>NC_041392.1:37919153-37919843 GCF_002162155.2 Triticum dicoccoides
TCGAAGTGAGCCCCCCCCTTTCCCATGGTCCCGATCGAGTGCGGCCCTTGCTCTCTGCCCCTGCTCCATGGTCGCCGCCGGCCCCGACGCATTGAAGAGCAGAAGGAGAGGAGAAGGAGAGGAGAGGAGAAGGAGTGGAGCAGCAACAAACTTTTCTGAAATTTCTGAATTTTTTTATAGATATGAAGAGTGCATATAGAGGGTGATTGATCAAATGCTAGATGGCTTTGGGCATTTTTAGGATTTATGATATTTTTTGTGGTGAGGTACTGATGCAAGACAAAGGTGATGGCAAAATTTCAGAATTTTTTGATTGGTTTAGAATAGGTTTTCAGCAAGGAATTTGAATCTGGTTCAAATTTAATTTGAATGAAATCTAAAAAAATTAAACGAGATAATTATTGTATATATGTAGCCGGTAGTGTCGGATAGATATACGATAACTTGTTGTTCGACCAATCTCTCGGAGAAGGAGAGGTGGTCGATATCACTTCTCTCTGTATGCATATATGTTCATGACGATCTTCTGTTTCCTTTGTTTGTTTACTAGCTAGCTAGCGTGTCTAGTCCTCTCTATACGTATGTATAGTATGTAGCGTCGACCAAGCACGGACATAAGAGAGGACACTTCTCTCTATTAATTATAGCTAGCTAACACAATATATGAAACACCTAAATTAACCCCCCAAA
>NC_041392.1:37919985-37927180 GCF_002162155.2 Triticum dicoccoides
AAATGCTGACGCGTGGATGCCTATTGGTCCCGGTTGGTGCCATCAACCGGGACCAAAGGGTCTCCTGCCTGGGCTCCGCGCACAGGCCACGTGGAGGCCATCTGTCCCGGTTCTGGATTGAACCGGGACTAAAGGGACAGGGCATTAGTACCAACCCTTTAGTCCCGGTTCCAGAACCGGGACAAAAGGCCCTTACGAACCGGGACAACAGGCCCTTTTTCTACCAGTGACAGATAGGTTCCCCTTCTGCGCGTTGATGAGGGCCATGCACATGCTGTTCACCCGGCTGAGGGACTGAGACGAGAACATGCCTGCCAGAGCAGCCCATAGCGCGGGCGACATGGTGATTGCGGTCACCTGCACGAGGACCTCCTTGGACAGGTTGTTGAGAAGGCAACCAAGGACCTGCCGGTCCTCCCGTACCCAGATTGGGTGGAGAGGGTTGGTCTTCGATGACTCCTTCCCGTCTTTGTCCTTGGCGACGAGGAGTCGGTCCGGCTTCGGTGTGGTGTCGTCCGCATAACCGAAGACACCGGCGTCCCGCAGCTGCGGCACGATCTGGGCGTGCCACAGAACATAGTTCACGCGGGTAAGCTTCTTCGTGACCTGTTGGTTGAGGTTTGGGTGGGAGGAGCCGGAGGAAGACATGGCTAGGGCACTAAAGAAGATGAGCTAGACTAGATGAGGTTGGAAGAGGAGGCTCTATATACCAAGTCCTGATCACGCGTACAAGGTTGTTGAAGATACAATTTGAGAGAGAAGAAATACAGGAGCGAAGGAAGCTAGTTGTGACCGAATACAAGATAAACAATGTGCCTATCTATCTCATGACTACACGTAAATATCTCCTAACCATGCCTAACCATGCGTGACATGTTTGACATCTTCAAATTCACAAAGTTTGTCCCGTTCGTTAGCATTTCTTGAATTCATTAATGTTTTTCAATTTTTCGTAAAAAAATTGACTCCGTGAACTTTCCTTAAATACGTGAATTTTTTTGAGGTGATGATTTTTAAAAATTCATGTACTATTTATGTTAGAATTTTGTCGAATATTGTTGTACAAGTTAGGTTACAGTTGGACTCTGAGTAGTATTGTGTTTAGATAGGATATGGAGTCGTGTCCTAGTAGGACACTTATATCCTAGGCCTCTCTTATATAGCGGGGGTAGACACACGATGTAACCTATGCCAACATAATAGCACGGGCACGCGGGGGAGCCGGCGGCGTGTGCTGGCGCCCGGGCGGCCGGGGTGCGGTATTGTGATGGTGTCATGGGGAGGAGCGCCCGTAGTCATGCCCCGGGGATGTAGCCATGATAGTGAACCTCGTTAACAAATCTCGGTATCGTGCTTGTGTGATTGCTTGGTCCTCGGTAGATCAACGTAGCGCCTCGGATTTATACGAACAATTTACGAGATCATGAATATTTGTTTTAGAATTGATGGACGGATTTAAAATTCATGACATTTTTTGAAGGCGTGACATACTAGTAGAAAACAGGGCTTTCGTCCAGGCCAGTTTAGCCCATTAGTCCCGGTTCAATCTAGAACCGGGACCAATGGAGCTATTTGCCCCGGTTCGTGAGCCCAGGGGGACGGCCGGGCCACGTGGGCCATTGGTCCCGGTTCGTCCGGACCTTTTGGTCCCGGTTGGTGGGACGAACCGAGACCAATGGTCCTGGCTCCTGGCCCACCACTATTGGTCCCGGTTGGTGGCATGAACCGGGACCAAAGGGTTACCTGTAGTCCCGGTTCATGCCACCAACCGGGACCAATGGTTCTGCCTATATATAGCCCCTCACGCAAGAGCAGAGCACACTGCTCTGTTTTTTCTGGCCGAGGGGGAGAGGGCTTGGTGGTGCTCTAGCTCACCTCCTATGCACACAAGGTGTTCGATGGAATGCCCGAGCCATACTACTTAAGGTTTCTCCTCTCCAAGCTCGACCGCCAAGCTCCATTTTCCTCAAAATTTATCTAGGTTTAGCGGTCCGTCACGCCCCGTCCCCGTCTTCACCGCCGTCGATCACCCGCGCCGATCTCATCGCCGGCACCACCATGGTGAGCCTCTTGTTCTTATCTTCCTTCTGAAAGGAAAAATATTATTACTTGTTTGTTTAGATAGATACTTGTATTATTTTCTTACTTTTATTATTGCATCTTATATAGTGCGCCGATGGTTTTCGTATCCGCCCCCGTCGGCCCTCGTCCTGTCTATGATTCGGATGTGGTATATATTATCTTTTCATAACTATTGGTTCATTTATTGTTTATGAAAATTATGCCGACCTACGTGACAAAGATTTTATTTATCTGGGAGGTTGTTGAACCGGAAATTCCAACCGACCCTATTGTCGAGAGGTTAAATTTAGTTGAAGAAGAAAACAATTTCTTGAAGGAAAAAATAAAAAAAAACTTAAGGAGGAGAAGATGATATTGGAGTTGCATGTTGCGGATGTCGTCGATGATCACAAGATCAAGATGGATGCAATGCGCTTGAAGATGAGAAAGATTAGAAAATATGCCATTCATACCGAGGCTTGGTATCATTATGCCGTTGGATCAGTTGTTACCTTGGTTGCGATTATGATCACATTTGTTTTCGCATTGAAATGTTTTACATCGTTTCAATGTATGGTTTAATTAATTTAGATGCTCTGCAGAGCTTTATGTTGTTAGATGAGAACTATGTATCTACTTTGGTTTTTATGTGATGATGAACTTCTATTAATTTGGTCACTTAATTATCTATTCATGATGTTCTGTAATGATTTTTGACACACTTAATTATATATAATGCACGCAGATGAACCGGCAATGGATGTACGGTGACAGACACACCTCCGAGTACATTAAGGGCGTGCATGATTTTCTCGAAGTGGCTAAGGCAAACAAGCAGAATGGTTTTATGTGTTGTCCATGCCCTATATGTGGGAATACGAAGTCTTACTCTGACAGGAAAATCCTTCACACCCACCTGCTTTACAAGGGTTTCATGCCACACTATAATGTTTGGACGAGGCACGGAGAAATAGGGGTTATAATGGAAGACGGCGAGGAAGAAGAGTACGATGACAACTATGTGCCCCCTGAATACGGTGATGCTACTGAACATCAAGATGCACCAGACGATGTGCACGATGGTGCTGCAACGGGCGAAGCTGCTGAAGATCAAGAGGAACCAGACGATGTGCCCGATGATGATGATCTCCGCCGGGTCATTGTCGATGCAAGGACACAATGCGAAAGTCAAAAGGAGAAGTTGAAGTTCGATCGCATGTTAGAGGATCACAAAAAGGGGTTGTACCCCAATTGCGAAAATGGCAACACAAAGCTCGGTACCGTACTCGAATTGCTGCAGTGGAAGGCAGAGAATGCTGTGCCTGATAAAGGATTTGAGAAGCTACTAAAAATAATGAAGAAGAAGCTTCCAAAGGATAACGAATTGCCCGACAGTACATACGCAGCAAAGAAGGTTGTATGCCCTCTAGGATTGGAGGTTGAGAAGATACATGCATGCCCTAATGACTGCATCCTCTACCGCGGTGCCTACAAGGATCTGAACGCATGCCCGGTATGCGGTGCATTGCGGTATAAGATCAGACGAGATGACCCTGGTGATGTTGACGGCGAGCCTCCCAGGAAGAGGGTTCCTGCGAAGGTGATGTGGTATGCTCCTATAATACCACGGTTGAAACGTCTGTTCAGAAACGGAGAGCATGCCAAGTTGATGCAATGGCACAGTGAGGACCGTAAGAAAGACGGGAAGTTGAGAGCACCCGCTGATGGGTCGCAGTGGAGAAAAATTGAGAGAAAGTACTGGGATGAGTTTGCAAAGGACCCAAGGAACGTATGGTTTGCTTTAAGCGCGGATGGCATTAATCCTTTCGGGGAGCAGAGCAGCAATCACAGCACCTGGCCCGTGACTCTATGTATGTATAACCTTCCTCCTTGGATGTGCATGAAGCGGAAGTTCATTATGATGCCAGTTCTCATCCAAGGCCCTAAGCAACCCGGCAACGACATTGATGTGTACCTAAGGCCATTAGTTGAAGAACTTTTACAGTTGTGGAATGGAAACGGTGTACGTACGTGGGATGAGCACAAACAGGAGGAATTTAACCTAAAGGCGTTGCTGTTCGTGATCATCAACGATTGGCCCGCTCTCAGTAACCTTTCAGGACAGACAAACAAGGGATACCACGCATGCACGCACTGTTTACTTGACACCGATAGTATATACCTGGCAAGCTGCAGGAAGAATGTGTACCTGGGCCATCGTTGATTTCTTCCGACCAACCATCAATGTCGAAAGAAAGGCAAGCATTTCAAAGGCGAGGCAGATCACCGGAAGAAGCCCGCCATGTGTACCGGTGATCACGTACTTCCTATGGTCAATGATTTACACGTAATCTTTGGAAAGGGTCCCGGCGGACTAGCTATTCCGAATGACGCTGAGAATCACGCACCCATGTGGAAGAAGAAATCTATATTTTGGGACCAACCCTACTGGAAATACCTAGAGGTCCGCTCTTCGATCGACGTGATGCACGTGACGAAGAACCTTTGCGTGAACCTGCTAGGGCGTGTATGGGAAGACAAAAGATACACCTGAGGCACGAGAGGACCTGCAATGCTTGCACGAAAAAGAGGGCATGCCTCCGAAGCAGTATAAAGGTCCTGCCAGCTACGCTCTTACGAAAGAAGAGAAAGAAATATTCTTTCAGTGCCTGCTCAGTATGAAGGTCCCGACTGGCTTCACATCGAATATAAAGGGAATAATAAATATGCCAGAGAAAAAGTTCCAGAACCTAAAGTCTCATGACTGCAACGTGATTATGACGCAACTGCTTCCGGTTGCATTGAGGGGGCTTCTACCGGAAAACGTCCGACTAGCCATTGTGAAGCTATGTGCATTCCTCAATGCAATATCTTAGAAGGTGATCGATCCAGAAATCGTACCAACGCTAAGGAGTAATGTGGCGCAATGTCTTGTCAGTTTCGAGCTGGTGTTCCCACCATCCTTCTTCAATATCATGACGCACGTCCTAGTTCATCTAGTCGACGAGATTGTCATTCTGGGGCCCGTATTTCTACACAATATGTACCCCTTTGAGAGGTTCATGGGAGTCCTAAAGAAATATGTTCGTAACCGCGCTAGGCCAGAAGGAAGCATCTCCATGGGCCATCAAACAGAGGATGTCATCGGATTTTGTGTTGACTTCATTCCTGGCCTTAAGAAGATAGGTCTCCCTAAATCGCGGTATGAGGGGAGACTGACTGGAAAAGGCACGCTTGGAAGGGACTCAATAATATGCAGGGACGGATATTCTTGGTCTCAAGCACACTACACAGTTCTACAGAACTCTACCTTGGTGACCCCGTATGTCGATGAACACAAGAACAGTCTGCGCTCCAAACACCCGGAGCAGTGCGACTACTGGATTACATGTGAACACATCAGGACTTTCAGCAGTTGGTTGGAAACACGTCTCAGAGGTGACAACACTGTTTGTGATGAGCTGTACTTGTTGTCCAGGGGACCATCTTCGACTGTAATGATTTGGAAAGGATACGAGATAAATGGGAATACATTTTACACGATTGACCAAGATGAAAAGAGCACCAACCAAAACAGCGGTGTCCGCTTTGATGCAGCAACCGACAATGGAAATGACACATATTATGGTTACATAGCAGACATATGGGAACTTGACTACGGAGTAGATTTTAAGGTCCCTTTGTTTAAGTGCAAGTGGGTCAATCTGTCAGGAGGCGGGGTACAGGTAGACCCACAGTACGGAATGACCACAGTGGATCTGAAAAATCTTGGGTAAACTGACAAACCGTTCGTCCTAGCCAATGATGTGGCACAGGTTATCTATGTGAAGGACATGTCTACCAGACCGAGGAAAAGAAAAGATAAGGAAGCGAATACATCATACAATGAGCCAAAGCGCCACATAGTTCTTTCAGGAAAAAGGGACATCCTGGGAGTGGAGGGCAAGACAGACATGTCTGAAGAGTATGAAAAGTTTCATGAAATTCCCCCCTTCAAAGTCAAGGCTGACCCAAGCATCCTGATAAACGATGAAGATTATCCATGGTTACGGCGCAATAAGCAAACGACACAAGCGAAGAAAAAGTGAAGACTTTCTCCCGCAACTATTATGATGATAACATGCCAACTTTGTAACAGACGAGTATGATACCATTGTCCGTTTTGTACATGCACATGCTATGCCAACTTTTTCAGAGTTCATTTGAAAACTATGAATTTTAAAACCTCGCCAACCCAAGGGCGCTCACACCGGTTTATAAATAAAGCAACAAAGAAAACAAAAAAAGAGTTTCCAAATTTGAAAACTAATGGCACTAACAGAAAGTTTATAATTTTTCTAAAACTAAAAGCAAAAAGAATTAAAAAATAAAGCAAAAAACAACAAAAAATAAATAATGCAGATAACAGAACAAAAAACTGAAAAAAAATAAAAATAGCAACAATAAGTATTTTGTTGTAAGTAGAAACAAAATAAAATAAATAAAGCAACAAAGGAAACAAAAAAAAGAGTTTTCAGATTTGAAAACTAATGGCACTAACAGAAAGTTTATAATTTTTCTAAAACTAAAAGCAAAAAGAATTAAAAAATAAAGCAAAAAACAAAAAAACTAAATAATGCAGAAAACAGAACAAAAAACTGAAAAAAAATAAAAATAGCAACAATAAGTATTTTGTTGTAAGTAGAAACAAAATAAAATAAATAAAGCAACAAAGAAAACAAAAAAAGAGTTTTCAGATTTGAAAACTAATGGCACTAACAGAGAGTTTATAATTTTTCTAAAACTAAAAGCAAAAAGAATTAAAAAATAAAGCAAAAGACCAAAAGAAAAATAAACCAAAACCAAAATAAACTAAATAAAGCAACAAATAAAACAAAAAAACAAAAAAATGCCACCTACTGGGCCCCCACGGCCTGAATACGACTAGAAACCCTATGGGCCAGAATTCAGGCCCGTGGAAGGCCCAGTAGGCCCACAGGCACAGATGGCAGAGTTAGGCCCGAAAGCCTGCTTTAGAGAGGAGCTCGAGAGGGGAGCCGCACCGCACCTTATAAACTGGTGCGGCTCCCTCTCAACTAGCGAGGTGGGACTAAACATTTGGCGCGGGGCAGCACAAGGCCTTTGGTCCCGGTTG
>NC_041392.1:37928114-37933426 GCF_002162155.2 Triticum dicoccoides
CTGATTATGTGTGTATATGTATGAGTATATATGTATATGTGTATATCTGTTTATATGTCTTTTTTTTAGATTTTTTTGTTTTTTGCATTTTTATAAAAATGTATATATGTTCTCTGTGTATATATATGTTTTCTGTTCATAGATTTTTATTTGAACATTATTTTTAAAAAAACAAGCAATACTACTTCATGTATTTTTAAGAAGGAAGAAGAAGAAAAAGAATGAGAGGAAAAAGGAAAAAAGAAGAGGAAGAAAGGAGAAGAAGAGGGGAGGAAGAAGAGGAGAAATAAATAAGAAGAGAAAAAAGAAGAAAAAGAAGAGGAGAAGAAGAAAGGAATAGAGGAGAAGAAGAAAAAATAGAATAACTATTCCTTTCTTCTTCTCCTCTTTTTCTTCTTCTTTTTTTTCTTCGATCTTCTCCTCTGTCATCGTCGATATACCCCTCCCGATAACTTCAACATGAGAGGAGAAGAAGAAAGAAAGGAATAGAGGAGAAAGAAGAAACTTTGACACGAGGGGGGGTACCGATACCCCCTCCCCGATAACATTATTTTCCCATGTATATGTATGTTGCTTCGTTGTCGATATAACGAGGGTGTCGAGGATGACCGAGGGGTCGAGGATGACCGAGGGGTCGAGGGTCGGGACTTGGGTAGAGGGTCGAGGGTCGTTAAGGGGTCAAGGGTCGAAGGTTTCAGGGTCGAGGGTCGTTAAGGGGTCAAGGGTCGAAGGTTTCAGGGTCGAGGGTCGTTAAGGGGTCAAGGGTCGAAGGCTCTCGACCCCTCGGCGATCCTCCCGACCCCTTGACCCTCGACCGCTCGGTGATCCACGACCCTCTACCCTACCGCGGGCGTCGATGCCCACGTCACTTGTGGGACATAGATGTAGTTTTCAACGCCGACCCCCTCCCGATAGCTTCAACACGTGGGGGGGTCGATATTACCCCCTCCTAGCTTGAAGCGTTCTCGAGGCCACCCCCTAACCCTTGAAGCGTTGTCGAGGCCACCCCAAACCCTAGAGAAGCAGCGTCGAGGCCACTAATATGATTCCTTATTGTGATTAGCTAGCTAGTTCTACGTTTGCCACTAATATATCCATATCTGTCATGTTTGAATAATAATTGCCATGTTGTAAATATTTGTAGAAACTATGGACACCCCCCGAGACGAAGCACAAGAAGCGTTGTTGAGGGACATAATCGTAGAAGGAAGTGATGCCCTCTCCTCGATGTTTCTCAACGACAACGATGGTCTGGAAGGAGAGGGTGAAGAAGCAGCTGGCCCTTTCCTCATTGATTTACATGGCTCCGATGACCCAATGCCGGTGCAAGAAGGAGAGGGTGAAGAAGTAGACCGTGAGGACGGCTCCGGTGATCACCAAACCGAGTCCGGCCAGGTATATATATTAGTTAAGCCTGTGCTGACTAGCTAATTGATGCATTCATTGTTTTGGTATGTACACATATTAATTAACTCTCGTCTTTGTTCTTTTTTCTAGCCCTCCGGATCGATCACAACTTCGGTAAAGAGACGAGGCCCGAAGAAAAAGTTGAGCTCGGATGAAAAGTTTGAGATCATACAAATCGCGCGCGACGGCCAACCGGTTGAACCCTACCGGACAAAGAAGGCATTTGTTGCTCAGTGTGGGATTCTGGTTAGGGACAAGATCCCGATCAGCATCCAGCAATGGTATAAGCCTAAGAACGAAGACCCTGAGGTGTCTTATGTCAATGAGATGCAGAAAAAGAATCTTTGGACTGAGCTGAAGTCAAATTTCACCCTACCGCCGGAGGATGATCCGGAGAAGCCAGTTATAGAGCCATTAATCAAGTCTTTTGCTCTGAGGAAGATGGCAGACCTATTCAGGAATTGGAAGAAAGACCTCAATAGGTATGTCGAAAAAAATGAGACACCAGAATTCATTGGCAAATATGAGAAGATCAGAGATGACTGGCCCGCATTTGTGGCCCACAAGACATCGGAAAAGAGTAAAAAAATGTCGGCGACAAACAAGAGAAATGCTGAGAAGAAGAAGCTTCACCGTCGCACGGGGTCAGGTGGCTACCTCGTAGCCCAGCCTAAGTGGGCCAAGCCTGAGAATGATCTGCTTGATAAAGGGATCGAACCAGAGACAATGAACTGGCCAGAACGTTGCCGGACTTGGTTCTTTGGGGCCGGCGGATCCTTGGACCCTATAACAGGGAAGTGCATTTGGACGGAGGAACAATTGGACATACCAGTCAAGAAGCTTCAGCAATATATCGAAGCAGCGCAGCAAGGGACGTTCGTTCCAGACAGGGAGAAGGACGAGCTCACAATGGCCCTCGGCAATCCTGAGCACCCTGGACGGACACGAGGCACGCCAGGCTCCGTTTCATGGAAGGCTGGATTTCCGGACGCAGGGGGTTACAAAACCCACGAGAGGAGGAAGAAACTGGAGCAAAGCCAACTGCAGTCGCTGCACGAAAGGGTAATGGGGCTAGAGGAACGAGAAGCAGATCGCAGCAAACGACCTGCCGAAGCTTCCCCCGAAGCTACCCCGCCATCTCAGCGGAAAAGCAGCGTGGCTTCCACCGAGCTGCTTCAGCCAGAGCATGCCTTGACGGCTCCTGCCAGCTATCCCGTGGATGCTATCACGGATGCTGAAAATTGCCACCTTATGGCGCAATGGAGCAATTTGAAGGTCAAGGCGGCTGTTGGCTCTGTTTATCCTACTAAACCCGACTCAACTTTTCACTGCCGGCCGATTCCAGAAGGATATGCTAAGGTGATGGTCGATGAAATAACGGAGGGATTTGAGGACCTCCGGCTTGACCACCCTACCGGTGAAGGGGAGTATCGGCTGGGTTCTGCTCTGAAGACTCCATGCCTATGGCGGAAGGATCTCATCAACCTTCCGAACTGGACGCCTTCGCCTCATCCTCCTCCTCTGGCGAGTCAGGGCACTCCGCCTCCTCCACCGGCGAGTGACGATCAGGGCACTCGGCCCGCTCCTTCTCCGGCGTGTGGCGGCACTCCGCCTCCTTCTCCGCCTGCGCCGGCGCGCCCGAGCAGCCAGCCTCCTCCTTCTCCGCCTCGTCAGCAAGGGCGGAAGAGACCCGCCGCCGCTCCGGCTTCTACGGCGCGTCGCAGTCCTTCTCCTCCACCTCGTAAGCAAGGAAAGAAGACATCCGCTCCGTCTACTCTGCCGGCATCTAGCAGTACAGCCAAAGGCGGGAGGAGATACAGATTCGGTCCTTCTCTGAAGACTCCAGAGAAGTTACCGTACGAGAGGAGCGAGGAGGAAAACGCGAAGATCGCGCAGACCGAAGTGGATGACTGGTTTCAAGGGTTGAAAGCAAAGAGACATCCACCTCCGGAGGAGAAGGTAGATCCGGTGAAAGGGAAGCGCACTCTGGCTGCCCTGACAAAACCACCCAAGTCTCCGCCGAAAGGCAACTATGAGCGCATTATTGGAAAGGCATTTGCCGAAGCGGAGAGGTCGGGAAGTACTAAAAGTGATCAAAGGATGAAAGAACGACGAGCTGGGAAATAAATTGCCCAGCTCGGCGAACAAGCGAAGCAATCGTGCCCCCCGCTCAAGGTGCCTGCTAGCGACATCGTCGATCCGAGGATGGTGCCCGGTTATGGCAATCCTGCAGATTACCTGCCCGATGATGTACATTATGATATCTTGGAGGTGCAGATACAAAGATACGAGTACGGGAAGCCTCTCGTCAAAGATGAAAGTTCTCTATCAACGATGATGCGAAGATTGCATGATTGGTACATGAAAACCTGCAAAGAGTCTGAGGGGAGGAGTACTTTGTATGTGAGAGTTAAAAAGGAGCATGACCTCCTTGGAATTGAACTGTTGCCTATTCCATTTGAGGAGTTCTATCAGTTTTTCAATCAATTGGCCATCGATAAAGCAACGGTCACCTCCTACTGTCTGTAAGTAGTACTACTTCCGTCATTAAGTCTCTCTATATAACTCAACCCTTTCATTGCATGTATTTATAATTATCCTCACTATATTATGCAGATTGAAGATCGCCGAATTGAAGAAAAGACAAGTGGGAGATATTGGGTTCATTAACACGTATCTCATAGATGCAACTGAGGTTCAATATCGTGCCCAAGAAACCGAGGCCAACTTGCTACGATCGTTGGAAATAAATGAACACAAAGATATAATACTCTTTCCTTACAACTTCAAGTGAGTGTTACTGTCTTGTGGCATATTCGGTTTCCTTATTAGTCCAGGTTATAGTAATGTAATATTGATGAGTTATGCATGTGTGCGCAGCTACCACTATATTCTCCTAGAGATTAAGCTTGAGAAGGGAGTAGTAACTGTCTTAGACTCCAAGCGAAAAGATCCCAAGGAGTATGCGGACATGACTGAAATGCTCGAGAAGTAAGTTAAATCGATCATTATCCACCATATCAGCAACTTTGTTCATTTCTGATATCAAGTAATTGTTTTCTTTGTATGGCAGGGCTTGGAGAAAATTCACCAAAAAAGCTCCGGGACTATCGAAGAAGCTGCAATTTAGGCACCCGAAAGTAAGTACTATATAGTAGCATATTTCAGGCATCTCCTAGTGATTCAAGTGCTAGTTTCATCAATACCATTTAGCATGCTTGCTAATTATCAGTTTGGTTGACCTCTATTTCTTGTAAAGTGGTTGTGGCAGGAACAAGGGAATGATTTCTGTGGATACTACATTTGCGAGTCCATCCGCCACACGACCTGTGAGCGGGGCTACTCTGACAAACAATATGAAGTGCGTAAATAACAATATTCACAATTTTATTTTATTACCATCATTTGTGTTGAGTTTCATTCATTCATATATATATATATATATATGTATTGACCCCCTTCTTAAAATTAGATGTCTCGGATGCGGGATGAACTCCTAGCACCAGATCGCATGCGAGCAATTCAAGAGGAATTGGCGGCATTCTTTCTTGACCACGTGATCGCTGAAGACGGAGAATACTATGTAGACCACGCGTCCGTATTTTAGGAGATTATATATTTGTAAAAGATAATTATTGTATATATGTAGCCGGTAGTGTCGGATAGATATACGAGAACTTGTTTGTTCGACCAATCTCTCGGAGAAGGAGAGGTGGTCGATATCACTTCTCTCTGTATGCATATATGTTCATGACGATCTTCTGTTTGCTTACTAGCTAGCTAGCGTGTCTAGCTAGTCCTCTCTATACGTATGTATGTATGGTACGTAGCGTCGACCAAGCACGGACAAAAGAGAGGACACTTCTCTCTATTAATTAGCTAGCTATAGCACAATATATGAAACA
>NC_041392.1:37933595-37980208 GCF_002162155.2 Triticum dicoccoides
CCTATTGGTCCCGGTTGGTACCACCAACCGGGACCAAAGGCCCTCCTGCCTGGGCTCAGCGACAGGCCACGTGGAGGCCCATCTGTCCCGGTTCTGGATTGAACCGGGACTAAAGGGTCAGGGCATTAGTACTGAACCTTTAGTCCCGGTTCATGAACCGGGACTAAAGGCCCTCACCAACCGGGACTGTAGGCCCTTTTTCTACTAGTGTATATTCAAATTCCTAAACTTTTTTCCAATTTTTCTTTATTCTTGAACTTTTTGTAAGAGACGACGGTAAACCGGGCGAACCAGGCGAGCAAGCTGGGGTGACCGCGCAAGGTATAGCTGGGCCTGCCATAGCGCCTGCAGTTGAGCCCCTGATTTGTGTTGCTGAAGCTCTGTATACGCACGACCTCTCCAGGGCAGCAGCCTTGACGTTGATCGACAAAGACGCTAACATGTCTGTCCTTGACACTTTGTTTGGCACTCGAGCCAATCGACTAGTGTAGTTATCCCTTTTCTCTGCACTCCAGCCAATCAATGTTTTTGTGGACCAAGGTGGGAGGAACCAGCCATTTTTTGTTGAAAAAAATATGGTTTGGAATCACAACGTAAACACCAACATATACAAAGGCATCAGTAAGTCAAATCACTTTGTAACTATCAGCTCGTTCATTCTTTCGCTGTGTAAATGGCAAGTCGTTTGAATTCAAGCTTATGTATTTGAGCCCTCGAGGCCCCTGACTTGTAATATGAAGCTTGTATGACTTTAATTTGTGTCTATAGTTGTGTTTATGATCTTCCCGTGAGTCTCTGATCTTGATCGTACATATTTGCGTGTATAATTATTGTATGATCGAATCGGGGGTGTCACAACTAGTCCATAGAGAGCATCCAACGGGAGCCATAAGTAGAGATTGAACTTGCCGAAAACGTTCTGACAAAATCCTCTTTCGTATTATTCCAGCGGTTTGAATTGAAATGGTAGATGTTATTTGTATCCGACTATCAAAATAGTTCATGTATCTAGAGATGGCATATGCATACTGACAGAAGTCACATAATAGTACAACGTCTGCTGTCCGTCAATCCACCACATGAGATTTTGGAGGAGATTACCTGTCGACTTAATCACAGCATGACAACAAATGGTGTGCATGTTTCGTCAGTCCACGTGAGTGGAGAATGAAAATATCAATTCAATCCTTCATAGATTCCCATATTGGCTAATGAATCAAAGTAGTAGCAGAAAGCACTAGCCTTCCTCGATACAACTCGACAAAGTGATTTCTCAACGATCCTTGTCCATCGCGCAAGACTTGGTAGCTACCAGACGCGCAAATACACCAACCTTTTTTAAGCAAGCAAGCTACCAGGGTGATTCCTGGAGCGGCATCCTTGTCCATCGTGTTGGCCAGCCGAACTAATGGAAAGACGGGTCTGGTAGTGCAGGCGTGTGGTTGAGAAAGAGAAGCTTTCAATGAGTATGGAACATGAAGATACCCATGGACACAGCGAAAGCACAATCAAATGTGTCGATCGAAATTACCCGAAAGTAAGCACTCGAGAGAGGACAAAGAAGGGAATGATGCCTCGCGACCTGAGAGGTGGAGCAACTGTGCAAGGTACCATTTGATTCATATCTACAAACGAGTTTGTACCTAAAGCAATTTTCCTAATGCCTTCCAATCCCATGATATATGCATCAAGACACTCTCATTTCTGGATGCACACTTTCGAAGCACATAGATATAGGTGGGGGAAAGTGACTTGCTTGCAATAGTGTTTATAGTGGTCTTTTCTTCCCTGGAAAGAGGGGTTAGAGGCAATAATATTTATAGTGTCCAACCTGCAGTAGTAGTCTAGTACCATACTATGGAGCAATGATCTATGAATCAATGGCCGAAGTACCTTCACTGACTATGTATTTAATTCAACATATTCAATTTTAAACCACTTTCCACATGACATCTATGTTTGACTCTTAGCTTAGCTAAACAATCTTCAAAATTCCGACGCAATTCATTAACTATATGTGT
The DNA here is from genome assembly GCF_002162155.2 of Triticum dicoccoides. Taxonomy (NCBI): domain Eukaryota; kingdom Viridiplantae; phylum Streptophyta; class Magnoliopsida; order Poales; family Poaceae; genus Triticum; species Triticum dicoccoides. The sequence goes on from NC_041392.1 coordinate 37,935,617, forward strand.
TTACGATGTTACAATGGGATGTTCAATCATACAACGGCATGCGGACAAATTTCTTTATTTTTGAAAAAATATTGTCAATTAAAAGCTGAGGATGTACTGATGTGTACCTCCGTTCCAATGTAGATGGGCGGATCTGCCAGTCCCCCATCGCAAAATTTGAGGATGGACTAGGTCGGCGTCGTTGAGGTGAACTTTGCGGAGTTGGAGCTAGGGTTTTACCATGGATCAGACAAGGGCAAGTAAAATGAATGGCAATGTGGTGCCCGAGAGCTCGAGTAAAGGACAAAGAAAGGCTACATGCCAACATCAGCCTCATGTGATTTCTGGTCTCAGATCGTTTACGCTTGCGTGATATTGGAGGCGGTTCAAAATATCAACCGCCTCCAATGCTTCATGGAGGTGGTTTCCCGTTCATAGCTGCATCTATTGCTTTGTATATCAATAATAACAGCCCGCGGTCGCCACATTACAAGCAGCTATATTATGCTTGGTCTAAACCACCTCTGACAGTCGCTACCAATGCTCGTTTTTCTAATAGCGTGAACCAAAATTGATCCATTTTCTTAATGGGAAGAACAATAATCTTTTAACTTCAATTTAGTGTGCATCGAGCCTATACAATTTTAGTTAACAATAGTTGAATATTACATCTAGTTCGTGACAGTTCTATCGGATGATTACATGGTACAAATTGAGTTCTTTTTGTAAAGGAGTTTACTTGGTGACAATTTCATTGAACACTTCTCTATTTCAAATTGATTTTCATCACATGTAAGGATAACAAGTCATTTATGTGAGCTGCCTGCTTTGCTATCACCTGAGAAAAGTATTCCCTCCATCAGGAAGGAAGTTCTTGACGGCAATATACTAGAGATAAAATCCATCTTGTATAGTTTAGACTCATAGTACAATATGGGCCTACCAAATAGCCGCAGCAAGCATAAACTGTGTCGATGGGTACAATGCTAATGCAGATACTCTAGAGAGTTCAAAGAGAGTTTGGCAGCCCACCGACTCATTGAACAGATCTCTAATGTGACGTATCGTCAATTTCATGCGCACATGCTGGTTTATGCCTAACACAATTTTCCTAACACCTTCCAATACTACAGCATATTCATCAAGACACTCGCAATCTTGCACACTGACTATTGAAGTCATAGAGAAACGCATTCGAAATGGTGCTGCTTGCAAGTGTTTGTAGTGGCATTTGCAACATTCAAAGCATGGTTAGAAGCAATGACATTTATAGTACCTGACTAGTAGCAGCAATCTTATCAATACATCAAACTGAGGATTCCTCATATGTAGAGTAAAGTGAATCTGAATACAAGTAGGTATCTTGATCCACTCGTGCGACTAATGAAAACCCTGGCTGAATCTTAAGTTATGGGGAGCTCGAAAGCAATGGCTGAATCTTCGCTTATTATGGGGAGATCGAAAGCTTGCAAGAGGGAAAGGGGCTTTGAGGCGCGATCCAAGGCAACAGAAGGGAATCGTGACAACCACCGGCTTTTAACTTAACTAAATAACATTCTTGGACATTGCTAGTTTGCTATAATAGTTGTGAATATATACATGTTACAATGTTACATCTGTTTGGTTAGACAAGCACATCTCGGAGCCAACCTCTTTCCTCTTATAAAGCAAGAGAGACGTAACATACTCCGTTTCTTGTGAGCCGTTTCAGAAACTACCTATGATGCCCCTTTCCATTACGACATCATAGTCAATGGCAAGGAGTGGTTCCTCTAGGTGTCATGTGTAGAGTTTTACAACGGTTTTGTTCTCCTCGATCTGATTCGTTATTGGTAGTGTATGCTCTATGTCCCTCTTGCTATTCAGAGAAAGGTGTACATGATTTTGATGAAGACGGATGTCGACTCTATTCAAAAGGCAGCTGAAGTAGACTAGGGAGCATGGTTGGTGGGTGGTGCCTTTGATAGTCCTCGTAGACATTGTTGACTGGGTAATATGTAGCATGGTTGGCAGGAGTGTTACATGGATTGCCCCCTACAGCGCATACATAGAGATGTTGGCATTGTCAGTCGTCAATAGTTTGTTCTTTAGATCTAAAATGTCTCCAATGCCGCTTCCTCAAAGATTGAGTTGTGGTGACCCCTTCTACTGATTTTCCAGTGGTAACGTCGAGAGTTGGATTTGTGATTTCTTCTCAATTTTTGGATAATTTCTGTAATGATTATTTGTAATGGGTCCTTTCAGAAAGGGGCGACACATGTTGTGACATTGTGATGGAGTGTGAATGATACATAGGGACTCATGTGCAAAACTGTGGAAGTAACCAACGAGATTTAAAAGCAAGCACAAGCACAAATTGCATAGAAAATTGAACTGATGGGACCACAAGTTCACTAGCATAAATTAGCTTAACGTTCTTTTAAGAGTTTCCTATCCTAAAAATAATAGAAGGATAAGGATTTCCTGCATTAGCATATGCAGCCTCAAAAATGAGGGCCAATATAATGCCAGGCTGAGCAGGCCAATGACCCAAAACTAGAAGTGGAAGAAATCCAATGGAGAACTCTACTCACGTGAAAAAGAAAACATACCATGAACCGACACGTAATTTGTCTCAAAAATAAATAAATCGACCGACACGTCATGCCAGGCTCGCTTGGGACCCGACGACCCCGGGCACAGGCAGAGAAAGGCAGCACATGAGAAAGAAAATAAACACGCGCGAGACCTAGAAACCGTGAGGCAGCTGCAACTTCCACCACGCCACCGCGTGCGTCACGAGCTCGCTCGCTGGTTCTAACTCGCGACTGCGTCGACGAATTTTCTGGAATCCTCCAGCGCAAGAAACCGCAATGCCCAAAGCTTCCACAAGGCTCCGTTGTATATAAGGCATCCCCTCTGTCCCTTCACCAACTCGGGCAAGCAAGAAGGAAAGCCTGTGCGTGCAAGAAAGCACAGGCCACCGGAGCTGCTGCCGGAATTATCCCTGTCTCAAATCGAGTATGAACAAGGTGCTGGCCTTCTCGATCCTTAGCGCGTCGCCGGCCGACATCGCCCCCGAGGGGAGCTGGGCTCGGCTCTCCTGGCGGGGGAGGAAGCTGCAGGAGGACAAACAGGCTGGAGCAGGGCAACAGGGGAAGCAGGGCGGTCTACGGCCGGATGCAGAGCAGCAGGCGGGCAAGGGGAAATCTATTTTGATTCATGATTTTGACTGGATCAACAAGTTCTCAAATTAATTGGAAACAATCATTCTATAGAAACACATCTGTCCTGTACACCCTCCCAACTAACAAAGAAGCGCCAACTCGTACACTATATAGCACTAATATAGTACATGGGTCCACCAACGCAGAAAACTTTTCCACGTATGGATTGATTAGTAGATAACATAAAATCATACTGCCAAAAAACACATCAAAACATTGTATTATAAAAAAGAAAACGCATTTCACTATCTTCCCCGTGTGTCAAACATATGTTTTTTGACGAAAGGACTGAGAGTCGTATTTCATTAATTAATCAGAAGAGGAACAAATACAAAGACTTTAGAGTTAGAGACTAGGTGAAAAGCCTGGAGCCGGCATTCAGAAAAATTCAGCCAGCAACACTCAAGGAGGCTAAAAAAATCTATCAAACAGGTGGCCAGCAGCCGACCAGCATCGCGCTTCATCCATTATACGTCCCATGAGTTGTGTAACGGAGCACCTGTCACCACTGAAAACACAGTTGTTGCGTTCTTTCCATATCATCTAGGAGATCAAGCAAATGGCTGCCTTCCAAACTTTTTTTCTCATTGACCCGGAGCGACTAGAGCTGTGTCATCCAATTGGTCTTCAGAGATAAGCATTGCTCACTCGAGCTCACCGATGTCATCAGGTTTAGGTAGAGGTGAAAACGGAGCGGAAACGGACAGAACTGAGTGCTATCATATTTTTTTGCAGAAGCGGAAACGAATACAGAAACCCCGGAAATGAATATGGAAACATATACTACCGGAAATGGACACGGAGCGAATACAAAGCGGATACAGAAACAAAAATAGGCATTGATCAGAACTTAAAAACCCATTGAATCATAGAGAAATACACACAAAAGCAAACAAATTTAATGAGTTGTTAACATGGCTACAAAATAATGTCATTATGTTAGCAACTTAGCGTAGTATTGTAGTACTACCGGACAATTGCGTATAGGATCAAGCTGAGTACCTGTGTGGTAGTAAAAGTTGGGCCTTAGATCCATTCTACTAATTGTGTCATTGTGTTCTCTTTGATGGTTGGGCTACAAAGCAGCTATAGGTCTGTAGTAAAAACAGAAATTTCATATTCATGGAAACGGAAAGTTCCATTTCCATGCATGTTCCACCGGAAAACATCGTTCCGTTTTTGTTTCCGTTTCCGCATAAAAAATTCTATTTCCACTTCTGTTTTGCAAATTTCCGTTTCAGTTTTCATATTTCCTCTCCGTTTTCATTTTTCCTCCGGAAAAACGGAAAGTTCCCACTCCATTTTCATTCCTAGGTTTAGGAAGGGCTCGGCTAGCTTATTGATAGCCACCGCCCACAACTGTTTGGTGAAGCTGCAGTCCACGAGCAGATGGTTGGCCATCTTCGGTGCAGCGCAGCAGAGTAAGCACACCGGGTTATGTGGTATGCCCTAGATAGCCAGATTGTCAGCCGTTAGACATCGCCTGTGAGCAGGAAGCCAAAGTGTCAAACCAATTTTGATCACTATGAAATCCCAACAACATAAACGGCGCAGCAAAGCGCGCCTAATCCTTCTAGTCTTCTGCATAGTTCAGCAAATTATTGGCCGGTTAGTTAAGGTTGACGTGGTGATATTCAGACAAACTAATTAATCTGAAAGGAAGTGAACGCGTGTGAGTTGCAACTCATTAGATGTCCAAACTCCAACATCACACTAAACTATGTGGCTAATGCGCCACGTTCATATTTGGAGTAACATATAGTTACGGGCAAACTCGCACAATTATCCTAGCGTCCTTTTTCCTTTTGGAATTGTCACTCGAACCAGCTACAAGGAAATTGGTGCCAAAACAGTGTCTCACTCAAGTAATTGGGAGATAGCAAGGCATAGTTGAACGGACGACAAGCAGACCATTCGTTTACCGGTAGTGAAGAGTCAAGCTCGATTGCGGCTCAACATGCTCGGGCATGCTGTGACCGCTGCAGGGCAGTTCCACAAAGTTGCCGGACAACCGAGGTTTATCGAGACCATGGTGTTAGCTGTGGACCAATGGATGCATTGGGTAAATATTGTTTCTCTCCCGACGTCCCTAATTCCTACATGTTCATTTGCATCCATCTGATTCTTCTCTCGTCCTCTTCTCTTTGTGTATGCTCGGACCTATATGTTTCTGTCTTTACATGTCAAATAAATGAAGAAGGAAATATCAAACAGTGTGGGTGAATTACTGAACCTTGCTATCTGCTCATGGATACGTAGACTTAGATATATAGTCAAAGCATTACTCGCACAAGTACAGGTGGGTGGAGAATTAACTTAGTATATGTTGGTTTGCTTTATTTCGCATGACATTTTCCCATTGGTATACTACTAGTGTAGTACTGCTACAGGCTGGTTTCCACTTGTTTTGACTTGAATCTTGTTTGACTCTAGACACCTGGTGTTTTGTCATTACTATGTGCTTTCCAATTAGACGCTGTTTAGCACTCGAGCCTATTAATCTGCTGTAGCTGTCCCTTTCCTTTGTATATCACTCGTATCAAGCAAGTTTTTGTGTGTCCTGGTGAGAGGAACTCAACAACTTTTTGGTGAAAACATTATGGTTCGAATTACAACGTAAACATCATCATCGTAAGGCATCGGTAAACCAAACAGGCGTATAATTATCAGTTCTATCAGTCGCTTTGTGAGTCACTTCTTCAGTAATCAACCAAAAAGAACAGGACGCAGAAGTGAAACACACACACACCACGGCGAGCTTCTCAAAAGTCACAAGGAAATTATAGATTGGAAGCAGTTGAGGCCGTCGAACTCGGGCGCGAACCGGGCCGCCCTGGCCTCCCTATTCCTCCCCGGCAGCAAACTCCGCTCGACCTTCTCCTCTTGCTGCTTCTTCTGAGTGGTCGCCTGCTTCCGTCCGCCGCTCCAGCGATCTCTGCCGGCGACGAGCTAAGGATGGAGAAGGCCACGATCTTGTCCATGTTCGATCAGCCGAGCTGCCGGCTGGCCTCAATAGGATGTCCTAACAAATTTGGTCTTCGCTGTGTAGCAAACGACTCTCTATTGTTTCGGATGTTGCTCTGTTCCTCTGTCTTGACTTTGTCTGTCAACTCTACTTTGGATGTCCTTTCCCACGTACAGGAGATAGGAGGTGGATGCAAGCGGGGTGGTTGAACGAGCCGTGACGCGGCAGGGTGGAAAATCCACAGACGCCGACCCCGACCGGCGCACGGCAGGAAGCAAGAACGACATGAGAGAGTTTGATGGGATCCATTGTTTACGGAGTCGGAGAAGTGGCGCGACGCGACCCGGCACGACACTGTCCCGGAAGCGCCTCGCTGCCTGGAATGGGTCACGATCGTTCCAACAAAAGAAAATGAGCTGCTGTGTGCTGCGTCGACGATGAGTCATGTTTGGGATTTGTTTATGTTGGGAGGAGATGGACTGGCTGGGAGATGAGGCGACACTTGGCTCTCAGCTGGGGAGGAGGTGCTTCGGGTGCTTGGTAGGTCAGCGTGCCGGCCATGCTGTTCGGTGATGCGCTGCCGTCTGCGTGCGGGGCTGCGGGCCATCTGTCCGGCAGCGCGAGACGTCGCGCACACTAGAAGGATTTTGTGCAATAATCGGCAACACTTGTTTTTTTAAGTACGAAGGTTCAAAAAAAGCCGGCTTTAAATTAACAAAGCCATCAACCGACCAGAGTGACAAAGTACCAACAGAGCTAACCAAGACGAAAAAGATACAAGGGGCTGATGGAGCAGCTTACAATGCCACACTCACCAACAAGCACAAAATAGGAAAATAGAGCACCGCTTGCTAATGCCGCTGCCCACTGCACTTAGGGCCAGGGACAACCAAACAGGGTAGATTGCAATGGATCAATCGTCTGCTAAGGGAAGGACCAAGATTGTGTCTATATCATCGGGCGGAGAAGGGACAACTCCTACCCTCTTGTCCTGGCTCGAGGACACCGCACCGTCGGCAAGAGAGACGCTCACACGAGAGCTAGGATAGGAGCTGGCTTCACGACCACTCGTATAGAACACGCCGCCTGACCCGCACGACGCCAGAAGCACACCACGCCAGCTACAACGTCGCCGCCCATGGACACCGAGCAGAGAAGGAAAGCCACCTGGGTAATCGAAGAGGATGAAACAACACCAAGCCAAGCCACAACAGCGAGCATCATGAGAGCAAAATCAGACGACGCAGAGAAGAGTCGGGTACTCAAGAACACGGCTAACAGCCACGCCGGAGAGAAACCACCAAAGGGGACGCCGGATATGCAAATCATGGCATCGGTAGCCACTGTAGAGAGGACAAACCAGCTGCCAGACGCCTCCACACCAAGGCAACACTCACCCAAACCTGCAGCATCCCTAGTGGCGTCTCCATGGAGAGCGCGACGCGCACGGCGACGCCGTCGCCCAATCCAGAGAGGATTTTGAGCTTTGGCTCGGCAACACTTGTGCATGTACTGCTTTCGGTGTACCTACCACAACATGAGGCGATCTTACAACTCGGCTTTCGTTTCCGTAGGGAGCAAGTACTACGAGCAAAACAAGGAGATCATTGTCGATGAGGAGGTCACGGTCGATCACAACGGCAATGGCCGGAGCACTAGGCATGTATCCGCCGGAGGCCATCGAGGCGCCGGAGGCGAGTATCCGCACGGTCAGACGGTTGAACCGGGCAAATCAGAGCCTTAATACCTTATCTGTACAATTTAAGCGATTTATCGATATGTGTTCTTGAAATATATTTTCATCTGTATTCAAAAATGAATGCACGCACTTGTCAAAGGTCTACCTGATTGAAATTATTATTGTATATGTTGAAATAAAGAATGACTTTTTTTTGCGGAAAAACATTTGATCTGTTTATTTTCAATCATGACATTACAACGAACATCAAAAATAATAAAAAAAACTTACTTCCATATCCATAGACCACTTAGCAGCCACTACAAGCAATGAAGAGAGCCGAAGGGCACTGCCGTCATTGTCCCTTCCCCATCAGAGCCGGACAAAACTTGTTGTAGTAAATAGTCGAGAAATCAACCGCCGTCGATGAAGAATAGCGTATTAAGGCCAGAGTATTAGAAATCAACCCCATAAGACCAGAGTATTAGAACACCAACCGCCGTCGATGAAGAATAGCGTAGATCGGAAGAATCCAACCATTGGGCAACCACTGGTCCTTCCATGCATCATCTTTGTTTGACGCCGGCTTTACCGCCCCATTGGAGACCAACTGCTTGATCTCGTTGGTGGTTAGCCACGATGTGCATTAGCTAGCTGTAGAGCAGTAGAAGGGTGCCTTGTACAAAATGAGCACCGCCACGAACCCCTCGATGGCCTTGGATCTACTAGCTTCGGGCTCAAGCACCAAGCACTCTATTATGTTGTTGCCGCCGCTCGTTGGCGGAACTAGGATGCAGTTTGGGACGCGGATTTTTCCTAACTAGTTAGGCGCGCAACGCGTATCTGACCCACACATCTACCAGGAAGTCAAATCAATGAGGCCCACAAGCTGTCAGCTTTGCATGGTATTACAACTACCAACGAATTTCGATAGTGCGTACGTAGAGATGTATTCCACCTGATTGGACCGGCTGCGGGGCCAGCCCTATAGATTCGACTGTGGTCTACAGGTGCACATGCATCCTCCCAGGGCCCTGCTCCCAGTACCACTTTTGTCCTTACCGATTAGTAGTACTGATCTAATAGCTGCCCATGCATGCACGAGCTCGCAGGATGAGTGAAGTGAGTGAACTCGATTAGATTCCTTAAATGTGCAGATTTTCTTCATTAGTATTAAATGAATTACTGTCTTGGTATAAAACTCTGGTGCTAAAAAGTTCAGTTAAGTTGCGAACAAACATTCCGAGATAGGGAAACAAAAGTGTTGCTGAAGAATTTCTGAGCCAACAAAAGTGTGGCTGAAGAATTTTTGAAGCTAAATTATTCATAGTTTTTGTATTAACATATTATGTAAATATATATTAATTTACTTAGTTGATTTTTTAATGGCGAGCTCTTCAAAAAATAGTCCGCAAAATCCTTCATGCTTGTACACAAACGCACCGGGTATGCTAGATTAAAGTTCATTTAAGTGGGCTTTCAGTAAACTCCTTCGTGTTTGAACACAAAAGCACCGGGCATGCTATATTAAAATTTGTCATGCAGGGATCTATCCTTGTATAATCGCCCAATGAATTATGTAAAGTCCTTCATGTAGGTACACAAACGCACCGGGTATGCTAGATTAAAGTTTATTTAAGTGGGGTCTATCTTTGTGTCCGGCGCTTTCAGTAAAGTCCTTCGTGTTTGAACACGAAAGCACCGGGCATGCTATATTAAAGTTTATCATGCGGGATCTATCCTTGTGCAATCGCCCAGTGAATTACGTAAAGTTCCTCATGCTTGTACAGGAACACACCGGGTATGCTGGATTAAAGCGCATTAAGTGGGGCCCTATTTTTGTGCAATCGCACGGTCCTTTCAGTAAAGTCCTTCGTGTTTGATCACGAAAGCACTGGGCATACTATATTCAAGTTTGTCATGCAGAAATCTATCCTTGTGCAGTCGCCCAGTGAATTATGTAAAGTTCTTCATGTTTGTACACGAACGCACCGGGTATGCGAGATTAAAGTTCATTGAGTGGGGTATATCTTTAAAGCGGGGTTGTACTTTTTCAAAAAAAGTTTCAGTTGACATTGAAATATTTTTCATGCATATGGTTGTTACCATGGTTATTTAAAAAAATAATCCACTCAAAATAAAGTTCTTCAATTTTTTCAATAATGGTCTTAAATGGCCAAAAAGAAAGTTTCATTTCCAGGCCAAGATCTCGGCAGTCTCACGGCACAAAATCTCAGGGAAGAAGAAGCCCAGCCAGATCTAATCGGGTGTGTTTCAAATTGTGAAAGCTGGGAAGAGGAAGTGTGGTGTGTACTACTGCGTCGTAGGTGTAGGTACTACTAGGTAGGAGCGTCAGGGGAGGCAGATACGATGTGACTGTATATTCCTGTATAGCAAACCGGGTGTTGTTCATTTGGATTTTAAGGCTGCAACCAGTGGCCCACGGCGCGCGGATCCATAGGAAGTAGCAGCGGCAGCGATACGCGTTGCGCGCCGAACCGGTTAGTAATAGCCATATTCGTGCAGTTTGGTGCTTTTGTCGCTCCATTTTGCTTTCAGCCTTGCTAAACCTCAGTCGACTGAGACTTGATTATGTCTCGGTGGATATCACATTTGATAGATCTTACATTGAGATCCGTATAATTTTTATTAACTTTTTCTTCCTTGCTTACAGGTTATAACACTTAACTAATAGTTTGTTAAGTCTTAGTCAACTGTGACCTAGACACCCCCTTTTGCTTTTGCTTTGCTTCTACCGATCAAGAGGGACTTGTCCATCCTGATATGTCTCTTCCTGTGGTGCAAACGACAACCCGACAAATATACTTATATATGTCCTAGCAAGACTTCCATTGGCCTTCGGACCGCGCCACATTCCAGAACTGCTCATGGAACTGGAGAGGAAAGAAATGTGCAACTAAACATATGAAAGGAAGTCACTCAATGAGTACAACAAGGAATTCAGTAGTTTGGCTTGTTATGTAATGGAGGAAGTCTCTACCGATGTCAAGAAGCTGGAAAGGTTCCGCAAAGGCCTGACTCTGTTCTAAAGCACACTCTCAACCTCTTCAAGAACACAACCTTCGAGGAACTCCTTAACAAGGCTATAAAGGCCAGCCATGCTAATGTCGTGTTGGAAGAATCAAAGCTAGCAAGCGCAACTGCGACGCCTTTTTCTCCTACAAACTCGAACCGATGCCTCATAAGCATCGGGTGTGGAATCCGAACAGTGCATTTAGCCGCGCCACTTATGTTACGAGGCCAACCTTCAATTCACCTTGCCCGCCTTCACCAACAATGCAGCACAGGAACTCCGAAGTATAGCACAATGCTATCGTCCCCAGTCCTACGTTCGGTCCATGCTTCAACTGTGGACAGTCTAGCCACGAGTCCAAGCAAAGTTTCTCCTGATGTCTCTAATTCCTACATGATTGCCATCCATTCGGTGCTTCTCTCATCCACTTCTCTTCTTTATTTTCAGTGGTTTCTACTTATTTATCTTCTAGCACTCCAAACAGGAGAACAATTAAATATGAAACTGCGGATGAACTATTGGGCCTGCTATATGCTCATGTGAATATACACTCACATATATAAGGAAAGCGTTATACAAACACAAGTAAAGATTGGTGGAGTATTTGTTTATTTGTTTGTTTTTCTATTTGAATGTCACTTCATTCATTTATCGAATGCATGTGCACTTTTCTAGCAAACAAGAATGCATATGTTCATGCATTGATTGAATCTTTGAAGCCTATATAAATTGAGTATTTTTTTAAATTATGTGTGGCCATATATACAATATTTTAAAGCCGTGCATATTAATAGATAAACTCTTTTTAAAAAAATGGTTGACTTGTTTGTACTTCAATAAAAAAGGATCTATGCAAGGCCTTAGAGTGATACGCAAAAAAAAAATGTGTTCATCCAAGTGCTTTCAAACCCTCACAAAGAAAGACAAAAAGAACAACGCATTACACTATTGCTTGCATTCGTTGACTGGCGGGTGGATCCACTGAGAGGGGTGAGTTTAGGCACGGGTATCTTCACCGCCACTGTTATCACGGCTCGGTCGGGGATGGTCCAGTTGTGAGCCATCCATTTACTTAAATCGGACGGATACCCGTGTTTGGTACTCCAATATAGATGCATGGGAGTACCATGACCAAAAATTCAGGAGTACCTTGATTTGAGGGGTAAATTGGTAATCGGGACTCACAAAATATTGTACCACCTGAGGTTGTTATTTACTTCCCCGCTAATTATGGGTACGGGAGAGGATGATATGTAATCCTCCACTAATTACGGGATGGGATAGATATCCATTTGCACGAACTACCCGAGGATTGCGGCCAGAATCACACGATGCATCAATACTCGATTGTTGCCATCCTCTACAACTATGAATGAGACATGTATAGCCCGAAAGAAAAGCAAAGTGGTGAACATTAATAAATAATTGCTTTCAAACATGCAACTGCTTGCTCAACTAGATCTGAGAAGATAAATATGATTTGGTGGAGTAATCAGATCAAGTGGACGTTCGAGAGGCCTCGCCGGCGACGAAGGTTGCAATTAAGTTTTCATCTAGGCGCGTTGGCGCCGGTAGATGCATGCAGCGTGGTCTGCGGAAGGAGGCAGCCATGGCCGTGCTTGGTTGCTCGATCATGGAGGCCGCAACAAGTGCTTGAGCGAGACTTCGGGAGGGAACCAGAATAGAGTTTAAGAAAATAATAATTACAGTTACATCGGCAATAGGAAAAGTCTAAAATACCCTTTTGAATGAAGGGTTAGATTTAACTAGTACTCCTTCCTTTCCTTGCGGAGTACCAGCATATAGTAAAAAAGCTCACAAAAAATGTTAATGTGTGTACGCACAAATGATTTGATTCATATTTGGATATTACTTTTTATATATAACCTATATTTTATTAGCTAAAACAATGATCAAAATATGGATTGATAAACTAGAACGGAGGTAGTACGTTCCAAAACTAAGAAATGAATGCAATTACAGACACACACGTACGTTCCTAAAAAAAATCAACCAGAGGACACTTGGAGCATGACGACGGTGTCGAAGCAGTGAAGGCCGTCAAACGTTGCGCCGTTGACTTGCCGGAGAGCCCCTGCAGCCAGAACTACTTGACCATGCAGCTTGTCACGCTCCAGTGCTCACACTGCTCGCCGCTTCACACGATGTTGCCGGGTCACACGGCTCTACCGCACCGCATCGCACGGTCGAATGGCATCTCGCTCCCTTGCACGTTGCAGCCATGACTTTGCCGGAACAGTCCTAAGGTAAACTGCATGCAGTACGAAAATAACAATGCACCATAGCCGTCGAGGGGTGCCTCGCAGAAGACAAGCGCCGTCAGGAACCTCTCCATGGCCATGGACCCGCTAGCTTCAGGCTCGACTACCTAGGACTTTCGGCGCTGCTTCTACTGCCGCTGCTGCCGCCGCCCCCGCCGCTGCGCGACGATGGAACTCGTTGCAATTATTTGCTTGTTCCGCTCTTTGTTTGCCACGAATGAAGGACTTTAGCTCAATTGCCACGAAGAACACTCTTGCTGACGATTACCAATTTACCACAGCAGGCCATGTCTTTGAAGAGGCAGGCATCGTCAGTTCTCTAGACACCATGGTGTTTACTGCTGGCCAATGGACTCGCTAGGTAACTTCAGCTGTTTCCTGACGTCTCTGATTCCCATAGTTTATTCGTGGCAAGCAGCCGGAACAGAGGTAGCATCGTCTCCTCGAGAAGCATGTCCACCCACGGCTCCTCCAGTGAGGGTAAGTTCAGTTCACATGTGACAACAAGCACGTTGCTTCCTTCCTCAAGCCTATCTTGATTGATTCTATTGCTTACCCTTGCAAGATGGCCAGCCGAGGACGAGGAGCACACCAATGAATGATCATGACTTGCAAGATGCAGTAAGGCTCCAAGAGTTGGGATGTGCTTTCAGTCTGAGGAAGAGGCGTACCAATTTTACAACTCTTATGCTCCATCCAAGGGATTTAGCATTAGAAAGTGCCACTTGAAGTTTAGCATTACAGTTCTTATGCTCAATTCAGCATCACTTAGGAGGGAATTTGGAGAGCTCAGAAAGTTATTACCGACCATAATCACCAGCTTGTAAGTCCAGATAAGAGGCACATGCTGAGGTCACAGCGTCAACTCTTAGATGCCGATCGCCACATGATTAAGCAAATGAGAACATGGGCAATTAAACAAGCTGAAATATATGATTTCTGTGAGCTTTGGTATGGTAAAGATGCTATATGCTTCTTGCAAATGGATTGCAACAATTATTTATGAAGTGACCGCTCAAAGTATTTGTAAACCAAAGATGCACAAACATTAATGAAGTATCTAAAGAACAAGCAAGTAGAGGACCCTTCATTTTTCTATGACATGCAGTTAGATGATGATGATGATGGTACAATAATGAACATCTTTTAGACTAATGGACAAGCTGTTATGGACCATTCTGTCTTTGGAGATGCCCTTTCCTTTGACACCACATTTTCAACAAACTTGTTTCAAATGTCATTTGCTCCATTTATTGGTGTTAATCATCACAAGCAGACTATTCTTTTTGGTGCAGCAATACTATATAATGAATCTGCAAATACCTTTGAGTGGGTTATTAGAACCTTTCTAGAAGCTATGTCTGTTAAGCAGCCTGAAACAATATTCACTGATCAATGTGCCGCCATTATAAATGCTATTGGAAGGGTTTTCCCAAGAATACGACATCGTCTTTGTTTATCGCATTTCTATCAAAATGTTGCAAAAGATCTAAGTCTACTAATCAGCGACGATGACAATTTTCTTAAAGAATTCAAAATATGTGTGTATGAAGATAGATCACTGGCACATTTTGAGAATAGATGGCATGAGCTGTTGCTCAAGAGCGGATTGAAGATAATTCTTGGATAAGCAATCTGTACCCAATGGAGTGAAGGAATGAACAACATGTTCAAGAAAACTTTCCGCAAAATGCTTTGTCTTTCAGAATTGATAGAAGCATATGATAAGTGCATTGCTCGTCTTTGCCGGAAAGAAAAATACAAAGACTACAAGTCACGCCATACCATTCCAGTACCCTGCCTACCAAACCTACCTTTGTTGAAGACTGCGGCTGAATCATATACTAGGACATTATTCCGAGTTCCAAGAGGAATTCAAGAAGCAATTCAGTTTGTCATGTATTTTTCTGAGCACCGGTGGCACAATTAGCACTTACAAGGTGACATCTCTCGAGTACAAGCACTAGTAGAAAACAGGGCTTTGGTTGAGTCCAGGATAAGGGCATTAATCCCGGTTCACTTACGTACCGGGACCAAAGGGTGCATTAGTCCCGGTTCGTGAGGCCAGGGCGCTGGCGGGACCTCGGGGGCCATTGGTCCTGGTTCGTCTGACCCCTTTGGTCCCGGTTCCAGACACGAACCGAGACCAATTGGCCTTGCTCCTGGCCCAGCACCTTTATGTTGGAAATATGCCCTAGAGGCAATATTAAAATGGTTATTATTGTATTTCCTTGTTCATGATAATTGTCTATTGTTCATGCTATAATTGTATTATCCGGAAACCATAATACATGTGTGAATACATAGACCACAACATGCCCCTAGTAAGCCTCTAGTTGACTAGCTCGTTGATCAATAGATGGTCATGGTCTCCTGATCATGGACATTGAATGTCGTTGATAACGGGATCACATCATTAGGAGAATGATGTGATGGACAAGACCCAATCCTAAGCCTAGCACAAGATCGTATAGTTCGTCTGCTAAAGCTTTTCTAATGTCAAGTATCATTTCCTTAGACCATGAGATTGTGCAGCTCCCGGATACCGTAGGAATGCTTTGGGTGTACCAAACGTCACAACGTAACTAGGTGGCTATAAAGATGCACTGCGGGTATCTCCGAAAGTGTCTGTTGGGTTGGCACGAATCGAGACTGGGATTTGTCACTCCGTGTAAATGGAGAGGTATCTCTGGGCCCACTCGGTAGGACATCATCATAATGTTCACAATGTGAACAAGGAGTTGATCACGGGATGATGTGTTACGGAACGAGTAAAGAGACTTTCCGGTAACGAGATTGAAAAAGGTATCAGGATACCGACGATCGAATCTCGGGCAAGTACTATACCGGTAGACAAAGGGAATTGTATACGGGATTGACTGAATCCTTGACATCGTGCTTCATCCGATGTGATCATCGTGGAACATGTGGGAGCCAACATGGGTATCCAGATCCCGCTGTTGGTTATTGACCAGAGAGATGTCTCGGTCATGTCTGCATTATTCCCGAGCCCGTAGGGTCTACACACTTAAGGTTCGATGACGCTAGGGTTATAGTGAAAGTATGTACGCGGTTACCGAATGTTGTTTGGAGTCCCGGATGAGATCCCGGACGTCACGAGGATTTCCGGAATGGTCCAGAGGTAAATATTTATATAAGGGAAGTCCCGTTTTGGTCACCGGAAAAGTTTCGGGTGCTATCGGTAATGTACCGGGACCATCGGTAGGGACCTGGGGGTCCACCAGGTGGGGCCACCAGCCCCAGAAGGCTGCGTGGGCCAAGTGTGAGAGGGGACCAGTCCCAGGTGGGCTGGTGCGCCCCCCCACCAAGTCCCAAGGCGCATGGAGAGTGGGAAGGGGGCAAACCCTAGGTCCAGATGGGCCTTAAGGCCCACCCTAGGGCGCCCCCCTCTATTCTCCCCTTTGGCCGCCACCCTAGATGGCATCTAGGGCTGCCTCCCCCCCTAGGGAGCGAACCCTAGAAGGGGGCGCAGCCCCTCCCCTCCCCCTATATATACTTGAGTTATTGGGGGCTTCCCAACACATGATTTGATCTACCTCTCTCCCGCCTCGTCTCTCGTAGTGCTTGGCGAAGCCTTGCTGGAGTCCCTCGCTCCTCCACCAGCACCACGCCGTCGTGCTGCTGCTGGACGGAGTCTTCCCCAACCTCTCCCTCTCTCCTTGCTGGAACAAGACGCGGGAGACGTCACCAGGTTGTACGTGTGTTGAACGCGGAGGCGCCGTTGTTCAGCGCTTAGATCGGAATCGATCGCGATCTGAATCGCTGTGTGTACGACTCCACCAACCGCGTTCTTGCAACGCTTCCGCTTAGCGATCTACAAGGGTATGTAGATGCACTCCCCTTTCCCTCGTTGCTAGATTACTCCATAGATTGATCTTGGTGATGCGTAGAAAATTTTAAATTTCTGCTACGACCCCCAACAGTGGCATCATGAGCTAGGTCTATGCGTAGTTTCTATACACGAGTAGAACACAAAGTAGTTGTGGGCGATGATTTGTTCAATTTGCTTGCCGTTACTAGTCTTATCTTGATTCGGCGGCATTGTGGGATGAAGCGGCCCGGACCGACCTTACACGTACGCTTACGTGAGACTGGTTCCACCGACTGACATGCACTTGATGCATAAGGTGGCTGGCGGGTGTCTATCTCTCCCACTTTAGTCGGACCGGATTCGATGAAAAGGGTCCTTATGAAGGGTAAATAGCAATTAGCATATCACCATTGTGGTTTTTCCGTAGGTAAGAAACGTTCTTGCTAGAAACTCATGGCAGCCACATAAAACATGCAACAACAATTAGAGGACGTCTAACTTGTTTTTGCAGGGTATGCTATGTGATGTGATATGGCAAAAAGGATGTGATGAATGATATATGTGATGTATGAGATTGATCATGTTCTTGTAATAGGAATCACGACTTGCATGTCAATGAGTATGACAACCGGCAGGAGCCATAGGAGTTGTCTTAATTTATTTATGACCTGCGTGTCAATGAAAACGCCATGTAATTACTTTATTGCTAACCGTTAGCCATAGTAGTAGAAGTAATAGTTGGCGAGGCAACTTCATGAAGACACGATGATGGAGATAATGATGATGGAGACCATGGTGTCATGCCGGTGACGATGGTGTTCATGCCGCGCCTCGAAGATGGAGATCAAAGGCGGAAGATGATATTGGTCATATCATGTCACTTTATGATTTGCATGTGATGTTTGTCATGTTTACATCTTATTTGCTTAGAACGACGGTAGCATAAATAAGATGACCCCTCACTAAATTTCAAGAAAGTGTTCCCCCTAACTGTGCACCGTTGCTAAGGTCTGTTGTTCTGAAGCACCACGTGATGATCGGGTGTGATAGGTTCTAACGTTCGCGTACAACGGGTGTAAGCCAGATTTACACATGCAATACACTTAGGTTAACTTGACGAGCCTAGCATGTACAGACATGGCCTCGGAACACGGAAGACCGAAAGGTCGAACATGAGTTGTATAATGGATACGATCAACATGAATATGTTCACCGGTGATGACTAGTCTGTCTCATGTGATGATCGGACACGGCCTAGTTGACTCGGATCATGTATCACTTAGATGACTAGAGGGATGTCTATCTAAGTGGGAGTTCATTGAATAATTTGATTAGATGAACTTAATTATCATGAACATAGTCAAAAGGTCTTTGCAAATTATGTCGTAGCTCACGCTTTGGTTCTACTGTTTTAGATATGTTCCTAGAGAAAGTTTAGTTGAGAGTTGACAGTAGCAATTATGCGGACTGGGTCCGTGAACCGAGGATTGTCCTCATTGCTGCACAAAAGAGCTTAGTGATGAACTATAACATATCAGGGATAGACATGATGATCCTTGAGCAACTCACGATGTTTGACACCGCGAAAGTAGAAATCAAGTAGGAGCATCAATTGTTGATGGTTAAACCACTAGTTTCAAGAAGGGCAAGGGAAAGAAGGGATACTTCATGAAACGGCAAATCAGTTACTGCTCTAGTGAACAAACCCAAGGTTGAACCAAACCCGAGACTAAGTGCTTCTATAATGAGGGGAACGGTCACTGAAGCAGAACTACCCTAGATACTTAGTAGATGAGAAGGCTGGCAAGGTCGACAGAAGTATTTTGGATATACGCCATATTATTGTGTACTTTACTAGTACTCCTAGTAGCACCAGGGTAATAAATACCGGTTCGGTTGCTAAGCGTTAGTAACTCGAAATAAAAGGCTGCGGAGACTAGCTAAAGGTGAGATGACGATATGTGTTGGAAGTATTACCAAGGTTGATGTGATCAAACATTGCACACTCCCTCTACCATCGGGATTGGTGTTAAACCGAAATAATTGTTATTTGGTGTTTGCGTTGAGCATAGACATGATTGGATTACGTTTATAGCAATACGGTTATTCATTTAAAGAGAATAATGGTTACTCTGTTTATTTGAATAATACCTTCAATGGTCTTGCACCTAAAATGAATGGTTTATTGAATCTCGATCGTAGTGATACACATGTTCATGCCAAAAGATATAAGATAGTAATGATAGTACCACGTACTTGTGGCACTGCCATTTGAGTCATGTTGGTATAAAACGCATGAAGAAGCTCCATGTTGATGGATCTTTGGACTCACTCGTTTTTGAAAAGATTGAGACATGCGAACCATGTCTATTGGTAGATATGCATGAAGAAACTCCATGCAGATGGATCATTTGGACTCACTTGATTTTGAATCACTTGAGACATGCAAATCATACCACATGGGCAAGATGACTGAAAGGCCTTGTTTTCAGTACGATGGAACAAGAAAGCAACTTGTTGGAAGTAATACATTTTGATGTGTGCAGTCCAATGAGTGCTGAGGCACGCAGTGGATATCGTTATGTTCTTGCTTCACAGATGATTTGAGTAGATGCTGAGTATATTTACTTGATGAAACACAAGTCTGAATTATTGAAAGGCAAGTAATTGCAGAGTGAAGTTGAAGATCGTCGTGACATGATGATAAAATGTCTATGATATGATCATAGAGATGAATATCTGAGTTACGAGTTTGGCACACAATTAAGACACTGTGGAAATTGTTTCACAACTAATACCGTCTGGAACACCATAGGGTGATGGTGTGTCCGGACATCATAACTGCACCCTATTAGATATGGTGCATACCATGATGTCTCTCATCGAATTACCACTATCGTTTTTGGGTTGGGCATTAGAGACAACCGCACTCACTTTAAATAGGGCACCACACAATTCCGTTGAGACGACACCGTATGAACTATGGTTTAAAAAAACCTAAGCTGTCGTTTCTTAAAAGTTTGGGGCTGCGATGCTTATGTGAAAAGGTTTCAGGCTGATAAGCTCGAACCCAAAGCGGATAAATGCATCTTCATAGAGTACCCAAAACAGTTGGGCATACATCCTGTCTCAGATTCGAAAGCAATAGGGATTGTTTCTGGAATCGGGCCCTTTCTCGTGGAAAAGTTTCTCTCGAAAGAATTGAGTGGGATGATGGTGGAGACTTGATGAGGTTATTGAACCGTCACTTCAACTAGTGTGTAGCAGGGCACATGGAGTTGTTCTTGTGGAACCTACACCAATGAAATGGAAGCTTATGATAGTGATCATGAAACTTCAGATCAAGTCACTACCAAACCTCATAGGTCGACAAGGATGCATGCTACTTCAGAGTGGTACGTAATCCTATCTTGGAAGTCATGTTGCTAGACAACAATGAACCTACAAGCTATGGAGAAGCGATGGTGGGCCCGGATTCTGACGAATGGCTCGAGGCCATTAAATCAGAGAGAGGATCCATGTATAAAAACAAAGTATAGACTTTGGAAAGAACTAATTGATGGTCGTAAGGCTGTTGGGTGCAGATGGATTTTAAAAGGAAGACGACCAATGATGGTAAGTGTCACCATTAAGAAAGCTCAACTTGTCGTTAAGATGTTTCCCGACAAGTTCAAGGAGTTGACTACGATGAGACTTTCTCACTCGTAGCGATGCTAAGAGTCTGTTGGAATTATGTTAGCAGTTACTGCATTATTTATGAAATCTTGCAGATAGAATGTCAAAACATTGTTTCCTCAATGTTTTACTTGAGGAAAGGTTGTATGTGATACAACCAGAAGGTTTTGTCAATCCTGAAAGATGCTAACAAGTATGCAAAGCTCCAGCAATCCTTCTAAGGACTGGAGTAAGCATCTCGGAATTAGAATGTACGCTTTGATGAGATGATCAAAGATTATGGGTTTATACAAAGTTTATGAGAAACTTGTATTTCCAAAGAAGTGAGTGGGAGCACTATAGAATTTTTGATGAGTATATGTTCTTAACATATTGTTGATCAGAAATGATGTAGAATTTCTGGAAAGCATACAGGGTTATTTAAAAAGTGTTTTTCAATGGAAACCTGGATTAAGCTACTTGAACATTGAGCATCAAGATCTATAAATATAGATCAAAATGCTTAATAGTCCTTTCGAATGAATACATACCGTGACAAGATTTTGAAGGAGTTCAAAAACAGATCAGCAAAGAGGGAGTTCTTAGCTGTGTTACAAGGTGTGAATATTGAGTAAGACTCAAGACCTGACCATGGAAGAAGAGAGAGAAAGGACAAAAGTCGTCCCCTATGCTTTAGATGTAGGCTCTACAGTATGCTATGTTGGGTACCGCACCTGAAGTGTGCCCTGCCATGAGTCTGTCAAGGGGTACAAGAGTGATCCAGGAATGGATCACATGACAGCGGTCGAACTTATCCTTAGTGACTAGTGGACTAAGGAATTTTCTCAATTATGGTGGTGGTAAAAGAGTTCGTCATAAAGGGTTACGTCGATGCAATCTTTGACACTAATCCGGATGACTCTGAGTAGTAAACCGGATTCGTATAGTAGAACAGTTATTTGGAATAGCTCCAAGTACCGCGTGGTAGCTGCATCTACAAGATGACATAGAGATTTGTAAAGCACACATGGATCTGAAAGGTTCAGACTCATTGACTAATAAACCTCTCTCACAAGCAAGATATGAACAAGCCCCATGGGTGTTGGATTCATTACAATCACATAGTGATGTGAACTAGATTATTGACTCTAGTGCAAGTGGGAGACTGTTGGAAATATGCCCTAGAGGCAATAATAAAATAGTTATTATTGTATTTCCTTGTTCATGATAATTGTCTATTGTTCATGCTATAATTGTATTATCCGGAAACCGTAATACATGTGTGAATACATAGACCACAGCATGTCCCTAATAAGTCTCTAGTTGACTAGCTCGTTGATCAATAGATGGTCATGGTTTCCTAATCATGGACCTTGGATGTCATTGATAATGGGATCACATCATTAGGAGAATGATGTGATGGACAAGACCCAATCCTAAGCCTAGGACAAGATCGTATAGTTCGTCTGCTAAAGCTTTTCTAATGTCAAGTATCATTTCCTTAGACCATGAGATTGTGCAGCTCCCGGATACCGTAGGAATGCTTTGGGTGTACCAAATGTCACAATGTAACTGGGTGGCTATAAAGGTGCACTGCGGGTATCTCCGAAAGTGTCTGTTGGGTTGGCACGAATCAAGACTGGGATTTGTCACTCCGTGTAAACGGAGAGGTATCTCTGGGCCCACTCGGTAGGACATCATCATAATGTGCCCAAGGAGTTGATCACGGGATGATGTGTTATGGAACGAGTAAAGAGACTTGCCGGTAACGAGATTGAACAAGGTATCAGGATACCGACTTTCGAATCTCGGGCAAGTACTATATCGGTAGACAAAGGGAATTGTATACGGGATTGACTGAATCCTTGACATCGTGGTTCATCCGATGTGATCATTGTGGAACATGTGGGAGCCAACATGGGTATCCAGATCCCGCTGTTGGTTATTGACTAGAGAGATGTCTCGGTCATGTCTGCATTATTCCCGAGCCCGTTGGGTCTGCACACTTAAGGTTCGATGACGCTAGGGTTATAGGGAAAGTATGTATGCGGTTACCGAATGTTGTTCGAAGTCCCGGATGAGATCCCGGACATCATGAGGAGTTCCGGAATGGTCCGGAGGTAAATATTTATATATGGGAAGTCCCGTTTTGGTCACCGGAAAAGTTTCGGGTGCTATCGGTAACGTACCGGGACCACCGGAGGGTCCCGGGGGTCCACCAGTTGGGGCCACCAGCCCTAGAAGGCTGCGTGGGCTAAGTGTGAGAGGGGAGCAGCCCCAGGTGGGCTGGTGCGCCCCCCCACCAAGGCCCATGGCGCATGGAGAGTGGGAAGGGGGCAAACCCTAGGTCCAGATGGGCCTTAAGGCCCACCCTAGGGCGCCCCTCTCCTCTCCCCTTTGGCCGCCACCCTAGATGGCATCTAGGGCTGCCGCCCCCCTAGGGAGGGAACCCTAGAAGGGGGCACAGCCCCTCCCCTCCCCCTATATATACTTGAGGTATTGGGGGCTTCCCAACACATGATTTGATCTCCCTCTTGGCGCAACCCTACCTCTCTCCCTCCTCGTCTCTTGTAGTGCTTGGCGAAGCCCTGCTGGAGTCCCGCGCTCCTCGACCACCACCATGCCTTTGTGCTGCTGCTGGACAGAGTCTTCCCCAACCTCTCCCTCTCTCCTTGCTGGATCAAGGCGCGGGAGACGTCATCGGACTATACGTGTGTTGAACGCGGAGGCGCCGTTGTTCGGTGCTTAGATCGGAATCGACCGCGATCTGAATTGCTGCGTGTACGACTCCACCAACCGCGTTCTTGCAACGCTTCCGCTTAGCGATCTACATGGGTATGTAGATGCACTCCCCTTCCCCTCGTTGCTAGATTACTCCATAGATTGATCTTGGTGATGCGTAGAAAATTTTAAATTTCTGCTGCGATCCCCAACAGTGGCATCATGAGCTAGGTCTATGCGTAGTTTCTATACACGAGTAGAACAAAAAGTAGTTCTGGGCGATGATTTGTTCAATTTGCTTGCCGTTACTAGTCTTATCTTGATTCAGCGGCATTGTGGGATGATCCGGCCCAGACCGACCTTACACGTATGCTTACGTGAGACTGGTTCCACCGACTGACATGCACTTGATGCATAAGGTGGCTGGCGGGTGTCTGTCTCTCCCACTTTAGTCGGACCGGATTCGATGAAAAGGGTGCTTATGAAGGGTAAATAGCAATTGGCATATCACCATTGTGGTTTTTGCATAGGTAAGAAACGTTCTTGCTAGAAACCCATAGCAGCCATGTAAAACATGCAACAGCAATTAGAGGACGTCTAACTTGTTTTTGCAGGGTATGCTATGTGATGTGATATGGCCAAAAGGATGTGATGAATGATATATGTGATGGATGAGATTGATCATGTTCTTGTAATAGGAATCACGACTTGCATGTCGATGAGTATGACAACCGGCAGGAGCCATAGGAGTTGTCTTAATTTATTTATGACTTGCGTGTCAATGAAAACACCATGTAATTACTTTACTTTATTGCTAACCGTTAGACATAGTAGTAGAAGTAATAGTTGGCGAGGCAACTTCATGAAGACACGATGATGGAGATAATGATGATGGAGACCATGGTGTCATGCCGGTGACGATGGTGTTCATGCCGCGCCTCGAAGGTGGAGATCAAAGGCGGAAGATGATATTGGTCATATCATGTCACTTTATGATTTGCATGTGATGTTTGTCATGTTTACATCTTATTTGCTTAGAACGACGGTAGCATAAATAAGATGACCCCTCACTAAAATTTCAAGAAAGTGTTCCCCCTAACTGTGCACCGTTGCTAAGGTCTGTTGTTCTGAAGCACCACATGATGATCGGGTGTGATAGGTTCTAACGTTCGCATACAACGGGTGTAAGCCAGATTTACACATGCAATACACTTAGGTTAACTTGACGAGCCTAGCATGTAAAGACATGGCCTCGGAACACGGAAGACCGAAAGGTCGAACATGAGTCGTATAGTGGATACGATCAACATGAATATGTTCACCGGTGATGACTAGTCTGTCTCATGTGATGATCGGACACGGCCTAGTTGACTCGGATCATGTATCACTTAGATGACTAGAGGGATGTCTATCTAAGTGGGAGTTCATTGAATAATTTGATTAGATGAACTTAATTATCATGAACATAGTGAAAAGGTCTTTGCAAATTATGTCGTAGCTCACGCTTTGGTTCTACTGTTTTAGATATGTTCCTAGAGAAAGTTTAGTTGAGAGTTGACAGTAGCAATTATGCGGACTGGGTCCGTGAACTGAGGATTGTCCTCATTACTGCACAAAAGAGCTTAGTGATGAACTATAACATATCAGGGATAGACATGATGATCCTTGAGCAACTCACGATGTTTGACACCGCGAAAGTAGAAATCAAGTAGGAGCATCAATTGTTGATGGTTAAACCACTAGTTTCAAGAAGGGCAAGGGAAAGAAGGGATACTTCATGAGACGGCAAATCAGTTACTGCTCTAGTGAACAAACCCAAGGTTGAACACAACCCGAGACTAAGTGCTTCTATAATGAGGGGAACGATCACTGAAGCAGAACTACCCTAGATACTTAGTAGATGAGAAGGCTGGCAAGGTCGACAGAAGTATTTTGGATATACGCCATATTATTGTGTACTTTACTAGTACTCCTAGTAGCACCAGGGTAATAAATACCGGTTCGGTTGCTAAGCATTAGTAACTCAAAATAAAAGGCTGCGGAGACTAGCTAAAGGTGAGATGACGATATGTGTTGGAAGTGTTACCAAGGTTGATGTGATCAAACATTGCACACTCCCTCTACCATCGGGATTGGTGTTCAACCGAAATAATTGTTATTTGGTGTTTGCGTTGAGCATAGACATGACTGGATTATGTTTATCGCAATACGATTATTCAATTAAAGAGAATAATGGTTACTCTGTTTATTGGAATAATACCTTCAATGGTCTTGCACCTAAAATGAATGGTTTATTGAATCTCGATCGTAGTGATACACATGTTCATGCCAAAAGATATAAGATAGTAATGATAGTACCACGTACTTGTGGCACTGCCATTTGAGTCATGTTGGTATAAAACGCATGAAGAAGCTCCATGTTGATGGATCTTTGGACTCACTCGTTTTTGAAAAGATTGAGACATGCGAACCATGTCTATTGGTAGATATGCATGAAGAAACTCCATGCAGATGGATCATTCGGACTCACTTGATTTTGAATCACTTGAGACATGCAAATCATACCACATGGGCAAGATGACTGAAAGGCCTCGTTTTCAGTACGATGGAACAAGAAAGCAACTTGTTGGAAGTAATACATTTTGATGTGTGCAGTCCAATGAGTGCTGAGGCACGCAGTGGATATCGTTATGTTCTTGCTTCACAGATGATTTGAGTAGATGCTGAGTATATTTACTTGATGAAACACAAGTCTGAATTATTGAAAGGCAAGTAATTGCAGAGTGAAGTTGAAGATCGTCGTGACATGATGATAAAATGTCTATGATATGATCATAGAGATGAATATCTGAGTTACGAGTTTGGCACACAATTAAGACATTGTGGAAATTGTTTCACAACTAATACCGCCTGGAACACCATAGGGTGATGGTGTGTCCGAACATCATAACTGCACCCTATTAGATACGGTGCATGCCATGATGTCTCTTATCGAATTACCACTATCGTTTATGGGTTAGGCATTAGAGACAACCGCACTCACTTTAAATAGGGCACCACGCAATTCCGTTGAGACGACACCGTATGAACTATGGTTTAGAAAAACCTAAGCTGTCGTTTCTTAAAAGTTTGGGGCTGCGATGCTTATGTGAAAAGGTTTCAAGCTGATAAGCTCGAACCCAAAGCGGATATATGCATCTTCATAGAGTACCCAAAACAGTTGGGTATACATCCTGTCTCAGATCCGAAAGCAATAGGGATTGTTTCTAGAATCGGGCCCTTTCTCGAGGAAAAGTTTCTCTCGAAAGAATTGAGTGGGAGGATGGTGGAGACTTGATGAGGTTATTGAACCGTCACTTCAACTAGTGTGTAGCAGGGCACATGGAGTTGTTCCTATGGAACCTACACCAATGAAATGGAAGCTTATGATAGTGATCATGAAACTTCAGATCAAGTCACTACCAAACCTCATAGGTCGACAAGGATGCATGCTACTTCAGAGTGGTACGTAATCCTGTCTTGGAAGTCATGTTGCTAGACAACAATGAACCTACGAGCTATGGAGAAGTGATGGTGGGCCCGGATTCCGACGAATGGCTCGAGGCCATTAAATCCGAGAGAGGATCCATGTATAAAAACAAAGTGTAGACTTTGGAAAGAACTACTTGATGGTCGTAAGGCTGTTGGGTGCAGATGGATTTTAAAAGGAAGACGGCCAATGATGGTAAGTGTCACCATTAAGAAAGCTCGACTTGTCGTTAAGATGTTTCCCGACAAGTTCAAGGAGTTGACTACGATGAGACTTTCTCACTCGTAGCGATGCTAAGAGTCTGTTGGAATTATGTTAGCAGTTACTGCATTATTTATGAAATCTTGCAGATAGAATGTCAAAACATTGTTTTCTCAATGTTTTACTTGAGGAAAGGTTGTATGTGATACAACCAGAAGGTTTTGTCAATCCTGAAAGATGCTAACAAGTATGCAAAGCTCCAGCAATCCTTCTAAGGACTGGAGTAAGCATCTCGGAATTGGAATGTACGCTTTGATGAGATGATCAAAGATTATGGGTTTATACAAAGTTTATGAGAAACTTGTATTTCCAAAGAAGTGAGTGGGAGCACTATAGAATTTTTGATGAGTATATGTTCTTAACATATTGTTGATCAGAAATGATGTAGAATTTCTGGAAAGCATACAGGGTTATTTAAAAAGCGTTTTTCAATGGAAACCTGGATTAAGCTACTTGAACATTGAGCATCAAGATCTATAAAGATAGATCAAAACGCCTAATAGTACTTTCGAATGAATACATACCGTGACAAGATTTTGAAGGAGTTCAAAAACAGATCAACAAAGAGGGAGTTCTTAGCTGTGTTACAAGGTGTGAATATTGAGTAAGACTCAAGACCTGACCATGGCAGAAGAGAGAGAAAGGAAGAAGGTCGTCCCCTATGCTTTAGACGTAGGCTCTACAGTATGCTATGTTGTGTACCACACCTGAAGTGTGCCTTGCCATGAGTCAGTCAAGGGGTACAAGAGTGATCCAGGAATGGATCACATGACAGCGGTCGAACTTATCCTTAGTGACTAGTGGACTAAGGAATTTTCTCAATTATGGTGGTGGTAAAAGAGTTCGTCATAAAGGGTTACGTCGATGCAATCTTTGACACTAATCCGGATGACTCTGAGTAGTAAACCGGATTCGTATAGTAGAACAGTTATTTGGAATAGCTCCAAGTACCGCGTGGTAGCTGCATCTACAAGATGACATAGAGATTTGTAAAGCACACATGGATCTGAAAGGTTCAGACTCATTGACTAATAAACCTCTCTCACAAGCAAGATATGAACAAGCCCCATGGGTGTTGGATTCATTACAATCACATAGTGATGTGAACTAGATTATTGACTCTAGTGCAAGTGGGAGACTGTTGGAAATATGCCCTAGAGGCAATAATAAAATAGTTATTATTGTATTTCCTTGTTCATGATAATTGTCTATTGTTCATGCTATAATTGTATTATCCGGAAACCGTAATACATGTGTGAATACATAGACCACAGCATGTCCCTAGTAAGTCTCTAGTTGACTAGCTCGTTGATCAATAGATGGTCATGGTTTCCTAATCATGGACCTTGGATGTCATTGATAATGGGATCACATCATTAGGAGAATGATGTGATGGACAAGACCCAATCCTAAGCCTAGCACAAGATCGTATAGTTCGTCTGCTAAAGCTTTTCTAATGTCAAGTATCATTTCCTTAGACCATGAGATTGTGCAGCTCCCGGATACCGTAGGAATGCTTTGGGTGTACCAAATGTCACAATGTAACTGGGTGGCTATAAAGGTGCACTGCAGGTATCTCCGAAAGTGTCTGTTGGGTTGGCACGAATCGAGACTGGGATTTGTCACTCCGTGTAAACGGAGAGGTATCTCTGGGCCCACTCGGTAGGACATCATCATAATGTGCCCAAGGAGTTGATCACGGGATGATGTGTTATGGAACGAGTAAAGAGACTTGCCGGTAACGAGATTGAACAAGGTATCGGGATACCAACTTTCGAATCTCGGGCAAGTACTATATCGGTAGACAAAGGGAATTGTATACGGGATTGACTGAATCCTTGACATCGTGGTTCATCCGATGTGATCATTGTGGAACATGTGGGAGCCAACATGGGTATCCAGATCCCACTGTTGGTTATTGACCAGAGAGATGTCTCGGTCATGTCTGCATTATTCCCGAGCCCGTTGGGTCTACACACTTAAGGTTCGATGACGCTAGGGTTATAGGGAAAGTATGTATGCGGTTACCGAATGTTGTTCGAAGTCCCAGATGAGATCCCGGACGTCATGAGGAGTTCCGGAATGGTCCGGAGGTAAATATTTATATACGGGAAGTCCCGTTTTGGTCACCGGAAAAGTTTCGGGTGCTATCGGTAACGTACCGGGACCACCGGGAGGGTCCCGGGGGTCCACCAGGTGGGGCCACCAGCCCTAGAAGGCTGCGTGGGCCAAGTGTGAGAGGGGAGCAGCCCCAGGTGGGCTGGTGCGCCCCCCCACCAAGGCCCATGGCGCATGGAGAGTGGGACGGGGGCAAACCCTAGGTCCAGATGGGCCTTAAGGCCCACCCTAGGGCGCCCCTCTCCTCTCCCCTTTGGCCGCCACCCTAGATGGTATCTAGGGCTGCCGCCCCCCTAGGGAGGGAACCCAAGAAGGGGGCACAGCCCCTCCCCTCCCCCTATATATACTTGAGGTATTGGGGGCTTCCCAACACATGATTTGATCTCCCTCTTGGCGCAACCCTACCTCTCTCCCTCCTCGTCTCTTGTAGTGCTTGGCGAAGCCCTGCTGGAGTCCCGCGCTCCTCGACCACCACCATGCCTTTGTGATGCTGCTGGACAGAGTCTTCCCCAACCTCTCCCTCTCTCCTTGCTGGATCAAGGCGCGGGAGACGTCATCGGACTATACGTGTGTTGAACGCGAAGGCGCCGTTGTTCGGTGCTTAGATCGGAATCGACCGCGATCTGAATTGCTGCGTGTACGACTCCACCAACCGCGTTCTTGCAACGCTTCCGCTTAGCGACCTACATGGGTATGTAGATGCACTCCCCTTCCCCTCGTTGCTAGATTACTCCATAGATTGATCTTGGTGATGCGTAGAAAATTTTAAATTTCTGCTGCGATCCCCAACAGTGGCATCATGAGCTAGGTCTATGCGTAGTTTCTATACACGAGTAGAACAAAAAGTAGTTCTGGGCGATGATTTGTTCAATTTGCTTGCCGTTACTAGTCTTATCTTGATTCGGCGGCATTGTGGGATGATCCGGCCCGGACCGACCTTACACGTATGCTTACGTGAGACTGGTTCCACCGACTGACATGCACTTGATGCATAAGGTGGCTGGAGGGTGTCTGTCTCTCCCACTTTAGTCGGACCGAATTCGATGAAAAGGGTGCTTATGAAGGGTAAATAGCAATTGGCATATCACCATTGTGGTTTTTGCATAGGTAAGAAACGTTCTTGCTAGAAACCCGTAGCAGCCATGTAAAACATGCAACATCAATTAGAGGACGTCTAACTTGTTTTTGCAGGGTATGCTATGTGATGTGATATGGCCAAAAGGATGTGATGAATGATATATGTGATGGATGAGATTGATCATGTTCTTGTAATAGGAATCACGACTTGCATGTCGATGAGTATGACAACCGGCAGGAGCCATAGGAGTTGTCTTAATTTATTTATGACTTGCGTGTCAATGAAAACACCATGTAATTACTTTACTTTATTGCTAACCGTTAGACATAGTAGTAGAAGTAATAGTTGGCGAGGCAACTTCATGAAGACACGATGATGGAGATAATGATGATGGAGACCATGGTGTCATGCCGGTGACGATGGTGTTCATGCCGCGCCTCGAAGGTGGAGATCAAAGGCGGAAGATGATATTGGTCATATCATGTCACTTTATGATTTGCATGTGATGTTTGTCATGTTTACATCTTATTTGCTTAGAACGACGGTAGCATAAATAAGATGACCCCTCACTAAAATTTCAAGAAAGTGTTCCCCCTAACTGTGCACCGTTGCTAAGGTCTGTTGTTCTGAAGCACCACGTGATGATCGGGTGTGATAGGTTCTAACGTTCGCATACAACGGGTGTAAGCCAGATTTACACATGCAATACACTTAGGTTAACTTGACGAGCCTAGCATGTAAAGACATGGCCTCGGAACACGGAAGACCGAAAGGTCGAACATGAGTCGTATAGTGGATACGATCAACATGAATATGTTCACCGGTGATGACTAGTCTGTCTCATGTGATGATCGGACACGGCCTAGTTGACTCGGATCATGTATCACTTATATGACTAGAGGGATGTCTATCTAAGTGGGAGTTCATTGAATAATTTGATTAGATGAACTTAATTATCATGAACATAGTCAAAAGGTCTTTGCAAATTATGTCGTAGCTCACGCTTTGGTTCTACTGTTTTAGATATGTTCCTAGAGAAAGTTTAGTTGAGAGTTGACAGTAGCAATTATGCGGACTGGGTCCGTGAACTGAGGATTGTCCTCATTACTGCACAAAAGAGCTTAGTGATGAACTATAACATATCAGGGATAGACATGATGATCCTTGAGCAACTCACGATGTTTGACACCGCGAAAGTAGAAATCAAGTAGGAGCATCAATTGTTGATGGTTAAACCACTAGTTTCAAGAAGGGCAAGGGAAAGAAGGGATACTTCATGAGACGGCAAATCAGTTACTGCTCTAGTGAACAAACCCAAGGTTGAACACAACCCGAGACTAAGTGCTTCTATAATGAGGGGAACGATCACTGAAGCAGAACTACCCTAGATACTTAGTAGATGAGAAGGCTGGCAAGGTCGACAGAAGTATTTTGGATATACGCCATATTATTGTGTACTTTACTAGTACTCCTAGTAGCACCAGGGTAATAAATACCGGTTCGGTTGCTAAGCATTAGTAACTCAAAATAAAAGGCTGCGGAGACTAGCTAAAGGTGAGATGACGATATGTGTTGGAAGTGTTACCAAGGTTGATGTGATCAAACATTGCACACTCCCTCTACCATCGGGATTGGTGTTAAACCGAAATAATTGTTATTTGGTGTCTGCGTTGAGCATAGACATGACTGGATTATGTTTATCGCAATACGGTTATTCAATTAAAGAGAATAATGGTTACTCTGTTTATTTGAATAATACCTTCAATGGTCTTGCACCTAAAATGAATTTGTTTATTGAATCTCGATCATAGTGATACACATGTTCATGCCAAAAGATATAAGATAGTAATGATAGTACCACGTACTTGTGGCACTGCCATTTGAGTCATGTTGGTATAAAACGCATGAAGAAGCTCCATGTTGATGGATCTTTGGACTCACTCGTTTTTGAAAAGATTGAGACATGCGAACCATGTCTATTGGTAGATATGCATGAAGAAACTCCATGCAGATGGATCATTCAGACTCACTTGATTTTGAATCACTTGAGACATGCAAATCATACCACATGGGCAAGATGACTGAAAGGCCTCGTTTTCAGTACGATGGAACAAGAAAGCAACTTGTTGGAAGTAATACATTTTGATGTGTGCAGTCCAATGAGTGCTGAGGCACGCAGTGGATATCGTTATGTTCTTGCTTCACAGATGATTTGAGTAGATGCTGAGTATATTTACTTGATGAAACACAAGTCTGAATTATTGAAAGGCAAGTAATTGTAGAGTGAAGTTGAAGATCGTCGTGACATGATGATAAAATGTCTATGATATGATCATAGAGATGAATATCTGAGTTACGAGTTTGGCACACAATTAAGACATTGTGGAAATTGTTTCACAACTAATACCGCCTGGAACACCATAGGGTGATGGTGTGTCCGAACATCATAACTGCACCCTATTAGATACGGTGCATGCCATGATGTCTCTTATCGAATTACCACTATCGTTTATGG
The DNA here is from genome assembly GCF_002162155.2 of Triticum dicoccoides. NCBI lineage: Eukaryota > Viridiplantae > Streptophyta > Magnoliopsida > Poales > Poaceae > Triticum > Triticum dicoccoides. Next base: position 37,968,469 of record NC_041392.1, read on the forward strand.
GTTAGGCATTAGAGACAACCGCACTCACTTTAAATAGGGCACCACACAATTCCGTTGAGACGACACCGTATGAACTATGGTTTAGAAAAACCTAAGCTGTCGTTTCTTAAAAGTTTGGGGCTGCGATGCTTATGTGAAAAGGTTTCAAGCTGATAAGCTCGAACCCAAAGCGGATATATGCATCTTCATAGAGTACCCAAAACAGTTGGGTATACATCATGTCTCAGATCCGAAAGCAATAGGGATTGTTTCTAGAATCGGGCCCTTTCTCGAGGAAAAGTTTCTCTCGAAAGAATTGAGTGGGAAGATGGTGGAGACTTGATGAGGTTATTGAACCGTCACTTCAACTAGTGTGTAGCAGGGCACATGGAGTTGTTCCTATGGAACCTACACCAATGAAATGGAAGCTTATGATAGTGATCATGAAACTTCAGATCAAGTCACTACCAAACCTCATAGGTCGACAAGGATGCATGCTACTTCAGAGTGGTACGTAATCCTGTCTTGGAAGTCATGTTGCTAGACAACAATGAACCTACGAGCTATGGAGAAGCGATGGTGGGCCCGGATTCCGACGAATGGCTCGAGGCCATTAAATCCGAGAGAGGATCCATGTATAAAAACAAAGTGTAGACTTTGGAAAGAACTACTTGATGGTCGTAAGGCTGTTGGGTGCAGATGGATTTTAAAAGGAAGACGGCCAATGATGGTAAGTGTCACCATTAAGAAAGCTCGACTTGTCGTTAAGATGTTTCCCGACAAGTTCAAGGAGTTGACTATGATGAGACTTTCTCACTCGTAGCGATGCTAAGAGTCTGTTGGAATTATGTTAGCAGTTACTGCATTATTTATGAAATCTTGCAGATAGAATGTCAAAACATTGTTTTCTCAATGTTTTACTTGAGGAAAGGTTGTATGTGATACAACCAGAAGGTTTTGTCAATCCTGAAAGATGCTAACAAGTATGCAAAGCTCCAGCAATCCTTCTAAGGACTGGAGTAAGCATCTCAGAATTGGAATGTACGCTTTGATGAGATGATCAAAGATTATGGGTTTATACAAAGTTTATGAGAAACTTGTATTTCCAAAGAAGTGAGTGGGAGCACTATAGAATTTTTGATGAGTATATGTTCTTAACATATTGTTGATCAGAAATGATGTAGAATTTCTGGAAAGCATACAGGGTTATTTAAAAAGCGTTTTTCAATGGAAACCTGGATTAAGCTACTTGAACATTGAGCATCAAGATCTATAAAGATAGATCAAAACGCCTAATAGTACTTTCGAATGAATACATACCGTGACAAGATTTTGAAGGAGTTCAAAAACAGATCAACAAAGAGGGAGTTCTTAGCTGTGTTACAAGGTGTGAATATTGAGTAAGACTCAAGACCTGACCATGGCAGAAGAGAGAGAAAGGAAGAAGGTCGTCCCCTATGCTTTAGACGTAGGCTCTACAGTATGCTATGTTGTGTACCACACCTGAAGTGTGCCTTGCCATGAGTCAGTCAAGGGGTACAAGAGTGATCCAGGAATGGATCACATGACAGCGGTCGAACTTATCCTTAGTAACTAGTGGACTAAGGAATTTTCTCAATTATGGTGGTGGTAAAAGAGTTCGTCGTAAAGGGTTACGTCGATGCAAACTTTGACACTAATCCGGGTGACTCTGAGTAGTAAACCGGATTCGTATAGTAGAACAGTTATTTGGAATAGCTCCAAGTATCGCGTGGTAGCTGCATCTACAAGATGACATAGAGATTTGTAAAGCACACATGGATCTGAAAGGTTGAGACTCATTGACTAATAAAGCTCTCTCACAAGCAAGATATGAATAAGACCCATGGGTGTTGGATTCATTACAATCACATAGTGATGTGAACTAGATTATTGACTCTACTGCAAGTGGGAGACTGTTGGAAATATGCCCTAGAGGCAATAATAAAATGGTTATTATTGTATTTCCTTGTTCATGATAATTGTCTATTGTTCATGCTATAATTGTATTATCTGGAAACCTTAATACATGTGTGAATACATAGACCACAACATGTCCCTAGTAAGCCTCTAGTTGACTAGCTCGTTGATCAATAGATGGTCATGGTTTCCTAATCATGGACATTGGATGTCATTGATAACGGGATCACATCATTAGGAGAATGATGTGATGGACAAGACCCAATCCTAAGCCTAGCAAAAGATCATATAGTTCGTCTGCTAAAGCTTTTCTAATGTCAAGTATCATTTCCTTAGACATGAGATTGTGCAGCTCCTGGATACCGTAGGAATGCTTTGGGTGTACCAAACGTCACAACGTAACTGGGTGGCTACAAAGGTGCACTGCGGGTATCTCCGAAAGTGTCTGTTGGGTTGGCACGAATCGAGACTGGGATTTTTCACTCCGTGTAAACGGAGAGGTATCTCTGGGCCCACTCGATAGGACATCATCATAATGTGCACAAGGAGTTGATCACGGGATGATGTGTTACGGAATGAGTAAAGAGACTTGCCGGTAACGAGATTGAACAAGGTATCGGGATACCGACGATCGAATCTCGGGCAAGTACTATATCGGTAGACAAAGGGAATTGTATACGGGATTGACTGAATCCTTGACATCTTGGTTCATCCGATGTGATCATTGTGGAACATGTGGGTGCCAACATGGGTATCCAGATCCCGCTGTTGGTTATTGACCAGAGAGATGTCTCGGTCGTGTCTGCATTATTCCCGAGCCCGTTGGGTCTACACACTTAAGGTTCGATGACGCTAGGGTTATAGGGAAAGTATGTATGCAGTTACCGAATGTTGTTCGAAGTCCCGGATGAGATCCCGGACGTCATGAGGAGTTTCAGAATGGGACGGAGGTAAATATTTATATATGGGAAATCCCGTTTTGGTCACCGGAAAAGTTTCGGGTGCTATCGGTAACGTACCGGGACCACCGGGAGGGTCCCGGGGGTCCACCAGGTGGGGCCACCAGCCGGAGAAGGCTGCGTGAGCCAAGTGTGAGAGGGGAGGAGCCCCAGGTGGGCTGGTGCGCCCCCCCCCACCAAGGCCCAAGGCGCATGGAGAGTGGGAAGGGGGCAAACCCTAGGTCCACATGGGCCTTAAGGCCCACCCTAGGGCGCCCCCTCTCCTCTCCCCTTTGGCCGCCACCCTAGATGGCATCTAGGGCTGCCGCCCCCCTAGGGAGGGAACCCTAGAAGGGGGCGCAGCCCCTCCCCTCCCCCTATATATACTTGAGGTATTGGGGGCTACCCAACACATGATTTGTTCTCCCTCTTGGCGCAACCCTACCTCTCTCCCACCTCGTCTCTCATAGTGCTTGGCGAAGCCCTGCTGGAGTCCCGCGCTCCTCCACCACCACCACGCCGTCGTGCTGCTGCTGGACGGATTCTTCCCCAACCTCTCCCTCTTTCCTTGCTGGATCAAGGCGCGGGAGACGTCACCGGGCTGTACGTGTGTTGAACGCGGAGGCGCCGTTGTTCGGCGCTTAGATCGAAATCGACTGTGATCTGAATCGCTGCGTGTATGACTCCACCAACCGCGTTCTTGCAACGCTTCCGCTTAGCGATCTACAAGGGTATGTAGATGCACCCCCCTTGCCCTCGTTGCTAGATTACTCCATAGATTGATCTTGGTGATGCGTAGAAAATTTTAAATTTCTGCTACGATCCCCAACACTTTAGTTCCGGTTGGTGGCTGGAACAGGGACCAAAGGTCAGTCTTCTGTCTTGGTTCTAGCTATCAACCGGGAATAAAGATAGGCCTATATATACCCCCACCCAGCCCGCTCACTCCTCTGTTTTTTGGCCGGCTGGCATGTACAGGTGTGTGTTGCTCGTTACCTCCTATGCATATGAGGTGTTCGATGAAATGCCCAAACCACGCTTAAGCTTTCTCCTCTCCAAGCTCGACCTCCAAGCTCCATTTTCCTCAAGATTTGTCTAGATTTGGCGGTTTGTCCTGTCCCGTCCCCGTCCTCACCGCCGTCGATCGCCCGCGCCGATCTCATCGCCGGCACCACCGTGGTGAGCGTCTTGTTCTTATCTTCTTTCTAAAAGAAAAAAAATCTTACTTTTATGATTTAGATAGATACCTGTAAAATTTTCTTACTTTTATTATTGTTTGTTATTATATAGTGCCATGGTTTTGGTATCCGCCCCCGTCGGCCCTCGTCCTGTCTATGATTTGGATGTGGTATATTATCTTTTATAACTATTTTTTTCATTTAGTGTTTATGAAAATTATGCCAACAGAGGTGACATAGATGTTTTTAGCTAGGAGATATGTGAACCGGAAATTCCAATTGACCCTCTTGTCGAGAGGCTAAATTTAGTTGAAAAAGAAAACAATTACTTGAAGAGAAAATTGAAAAGAATTGAGGAGGAGAAGATGCATTTGGAGTTGCATGTTGTGGGCGTCCTCGATGATCACAAGATCAAGATGGAGGCAATGCGCTTGAAGATTAGAAAGATTAGAAAATATGCCATTCATACTGAGGCTTGGTATCATTATGTCGTTGGATCAATTGTTACCTTAGTTCCGATTGTGATCGCATTTGTTGATGCACTGAAATGTGTTACATAGTTTCAATGTATGATTTAATTAGATGCTCTAGAGAGCTACATGTTGTTCAGTGAGAACTATGTATGAACTTTATGTATTTATTTTTCAGTAATAACATTTGATCACTACTGTACTTTGGTTTTAATGTGATGATGAACTTCTATTAATTTGATCGCTTCTCTATTCATGATGTTCTGTTGTGGTTTTTACACACTTAATTATATATAATGCACGCAGATGAACCGACAATGGATGCACGGTGACAGACGCACCTCCGAGTACATTAAGCGCCTACATAATTTTCTCGAAGTGGCTAAGGAAAACAAGCAGAATGGTTTTATATAATGTCCATGCCTTATCTGTGAGAATACGAAGGATTACTCTGATTCGTAAACCCTTCATGTCCACCTGCTTGAGAAGGGTTTCATGCGACACTATGATGTTTGGACCAAGCACGGAGAAAGAGGGGTTATGATGGAAGACAACGAAGAAGAAGAGGATGATGACAACTATCCACCCCCTGAATACGGTGATGCTGCAACGGGGGAAGCTGAAGATCAAGAGGAACCAGACGATATGCCTGATGATGATCTTCGCTGGGTCATTGTTGATGCAAAGAGACAATGCCAAAGTGAAAGGGAGAACTTGAAGTTCGATCACATGTTAGAGGATCACAAGAAAGGGTTGTACCCAAATTGCAAAGAGGACAACACAAAGCTCGATACCACACTGGAATTGTTGCAATGGAAGGCAGACAATGGTGTATCTGACAACGGATTTGGGAAGCTACTAAAAATAATGAAGAAGAAGCTTCCAAAGGATAACGAATTGCCCGATAGTACATACGAAGCAAAGAAGATTCTATGCCCTCTAGGATTGGAGGTGCAGAAGATACATGCATGTCCTAATGACTGTATCCTCTACCGCGATGCGTACGAGGATTTGAGCGCATGCCTGGTTTGTGGTGCATTGCGGTATAAGATCAGACGAGAAGACCCTGGTGATGTTGAGGGTGAGCGCCCTAGGAAGAGGTTTCCTACCAAGGTGATGTGGTATGCTCCCGAATACCATGGTTAAAACGTCTGTTCAGAAAAAAAGAGCATGCCAAGTTGATGCAATGACACAAAGAGGACCGTAAGAAAGAGGGGAAGTTGAGAGCACCCGCTGAAGGGTCATAGTGGAGAAAAATCAAGAGAAGGCGGTGGGACTTTGCAGCTGATGACATTAATCCTTTTGGGGAGCAGAGCAGCAATCATAGCACCAGGCCCGTGACTCTATGTATCTATAACCTTCCTCCTTGGTTGTGCATGAAGTGGAAGTTCATTACGATACCAGTGCTCATCCAAGGCCCTAAGAAACCTGGCAACGACATTGATATGTATCTAAGGCCATTAGTTGAAGAACTTTTACAGCCCTGGAAAGGAAAATGTGTACGTTTGTGGGATGAGCACAACCAGAAGGAATTTGACCTACATGCGTTGCTGTTTGTAACCATCAATGATTAGCCTGCTCTCAGTAACCTTTCAGGACAGACAACCAAGGGATACCGCGCATGCACGCACTGTTTAAATGACACTGAAAGTGTATATTTGGACAAATGTAGGAAGAATGTGTACCTGTGGCATCGTCGAGTTCTTCCGACCAACCATCAATGTCGAAAGAAATGCAAGCATTTCAAAGGTGAGGCGGATCACCTGAAGAAGCCGCCCTCCGTACTAGTGATCACATACTTGATATGGTCAATGATTTACATGTAATCTTTGGAAAGGGTCTTGGCGGACAGTCTGTTCTGAATGACGCTGAGGGCGCGTACCCATGTGGAAGAAGAAATCTATATTTTGGGACCTAGCCTACTATAAAGAGCTAGAGGTCCGCTCTACGATCGACGTGATGCACATGACGAAGAATCTTTGCATGAACCTATTAGGCTTCTTGGGCGTGTATGGGGGGACAGAAGATACACCGGAGGCACGGGAGGACCAGCAGCGCATGCACGAAAAAAACGGCACGCATCCATTGCGGTATGAAGGTCCTGCTAGCTACGCTCTTACCAAGGAAGAGAAGGGAATCTTCTTTGAATGTCTGCTCAGTAGAAGGTCCCGTCTGGCTTCTCGTCCAATATAAAGGAAATAATAAATATGGGAGAGAAAAGGTTCTAGAACATAAAGTCCCATGACTACCACGTGATTATGATGCAACTACTTCCAGTTACATTGCGGGGGCTTCTACCGGAAAATGTTGGATTAGCCATTGTGAAGCTATGTGCATTCCTCAATGCAATCTCTTAGAAGGTAATCGATCCAGAAATCCTACCAATGTTAAAGAGTGATTTGGTGCAATGCCTTGTCCGTTTCGAGCTGGTGTTCCCGCCATCCTTCTTCATTATCATGATGCACGCCCTAGTTCATCTAGTCGACCAGATTGCCATTCTGGGCCCTGTATTTCAACACAATATGTTCCCCTTTGAGAGGTTCATGGGCATCTTAAAGAAATATGTTCGTAACCGTGCTAGGCCAGAAGGAAGCATCTCCACGGGCCATCAAACAGAGGAGGTCATTGGGTTTTATGTTGACTTCATTCCTGACCTTAAGAAGATTGGTCTACCTCAGTCAAGGTATGAGGGGAGACTGACTGGAAAAGGCAAGCTAGGAGCGGACTCAATAATATGTAGGGACGGGCATTCTTAGTCTCAAGCACACCACACAGTTCTACAGAATTCTACCTTGGTGACCCCGTATGTCAATGAACACAAGAATATTCTGCGCTCCAAACGCCCGGAGCAGTTGATGACTGGATTACATGTGAACACATCAGGACTTTTGGCAATTGGTTGCAAACACATCTCATGGGTGACAACACTGTTGCAGATGAGTTGTACTCATTGGCCAGGGGACCATCTTCGACTGTATTGACTTACAAAGGGTACTAGATAAATGGGAATACATTTTACACGATCACCCAAGATCAAAAGAGCATCAAGCAAAACAGTGGTGTTTTCTTTGATGCAGTAACCAATAGGGGAAAGGACACATATTATGGTTACATAGTGGACATATGGTAACTTGACTATGGACATGATTTTAAGGTCCCTTTGTTTCGGTGCAAATGGGTCAATCTGCCAGGAGGCGGGGTACAGGTAGACCCACAGTATGAAATGACAACAGTGGATCTGAACAATCTTGGGTACACGAATGAACCATTTCTCCTAGCCAATGATGTGGCGCAAGTTTTCTACCAAACCAAGAAAAAGAAAAGATAAGGAAGCGAATAGATCATACGACGAGCCAAAGCACCACATAGTTCTTTGAGGGAAAGATACATCATGGGAGTGGAGGGCAAGACAAACCTGTCTGAAGATTATGAAAAGTTTCATGAAATTCCTCCCTTCAAAGTCAAGGCTGATCCAAGCACCTTGTTAAACGATAAATATTATCCATGGTTATGGCGCAATAAGAAAGGGACACACGCGAAGAAAAATGAAGAATTTCTCTCCACAACAATTCTGATGACGGCTTTGATTACGTGAAGAAAAAATAGAATCGCTATGTAGTAGATGAGTTTTCGTCCGAAACTGTTTTACTTTGAAAGAAATTATCCATTTTGTACATGAAGTGCATCTAGTTTTCGCTGTAACCCTCTCAAATTTTTAGCACATGCTATGTGGGTGAAATGATGATACCATGCCAAGTTTCAACCTTTTGAGAATTCATTTGTAGTGCTTTTCAATTTCACGGTCATTTAGCAAAATAAAATAGTAAATGCATGAAAAATACAAAATGAAGACAGAAAGGGTTAAAAATTGATCATATGTGGCTTTTAATGGTGCATGTTGAACGCACAAAAAGTCTGGAATTGAAATAAGTTCAAAAAAATGAAATCCCTTTGTAACAGATGAGTTTTCGTCCGAAACTGTGATACTTCGAAAGAGATTGTCCATTTTGTATAAGAAGTGCATCTAGTTTTTGCCGTATGATACGTCCATTTTGCATCATGCTCTTATATCGATATTTATTGCATTATGGGTTGTTATTACACATTATGTCACAATACTTATGCCTATTCTCTCTTATTTTACAAGGTTTACATGAAGAGGGAGAATGCCTGCAGTTGGAATTCTGGGCTGGAAAAGGAGCAAATATTAGAGACCTATTCTGCACAACTCCAAAAATTCTGAAACTCCGCGCGAGTCATTTTTAGAATATATAAAAAATATTGGGCGAAGGAAGCACTAGAGGGGAGCCACCCACCATCCACGAGGGTGGGGGCGCGCCCTACCCCCCTGGGCGCGCTCCCTATCTCATGGGCCCCCTGGCAGGCCTCAGGTGCCCATCTTTGGCTATATGAAGTCTTTTGTCTTGGAAAAAAAACATAAGAAAGCTCTTGGGACGAAACTCCGCCGCCACGAGGTGGAACCTTGGCGGAACCAATCTAGGGCTCTGGCAGAGCTGTTCTGCCGCGGAAACATCCCTCCGACAGGGGGAAGTCATCACCATCGTCATCACCGTCGATCCTCTCATCGGGAGGGGGTCAATGTCCATCAACATCTTCACTAGCACTATCTCATCTCAAACCTTAGTTCATCTCTTGTATCCAATCTTTGTCTCAGAACCTCAGATTGGTACCTGTGGGTTGCTAGTAGTGTTGATTACTCCTTGTAGTTGATGCCAGTTGGTTTATTTGGTGGAAGATCATATGTTCAGATCCTTTATGCATATTAATACCCCTCTGATTATGAATGTGAATATGATTTGTGAGTAGTTACATTTGTTCCCGAGGACATGGGAGAAGTCTTGCTATAAGTAGTCATGTGAATTTGGTATTTGTTCGATATTTTGATGACATGCATGTTGTCTTTCCTCTAGTGGTGTCATGTGAACATCGACTACATGACACTTCACCTTTTTTGGGCCTAGGGGAAGGCATTGGGAAGTAATAAGTAGATGATGGGTTGCTAGATTGACAGAAGCTTAAACCCTAGTTTATGCGTTGCTTTGTAAGGGGCTGATTTGGATTCATATGTTTCATGCTATGGTTAAGTTTACCTTAATACTTCTTTTGTAGTTGCGGATGCTTGCAAGAGGGGTTAATCATAAGTGGGTTGATTGTCCAAGGAAGGGAAGTACCCAAGCACTGGTCCACCCACATATCAAATTATCAAAGTAACGAATGCGAATCATATGAGCATGATAAAAACTAGCTTGACGATAATTCCCATGTGTCCTCGGGAGCGTTTTCCTTTATATAAGAGTTTGTCCAGGCTTGTCCTTTGCTACAAAAAGGATTGGGCTACCTTGCTGCACCATGTTTAATTTTTGTTACTTGTTACCCGTTACAAATTACCTTATCACAAAACTATCTGTTACCGATAATTTCAGTGCCTGCAGAGAATACCTTACTGAAAACCGCTTGTCATTTCCTTCTGCTCCTCGTTTGGTTCGACACTCTTACTTATCGACAGGACTACGATAGATCCCCTATACTTTTGGGTTATCACTGTAACCCTATCAACTTTTTAGCACATGTTATGTGGGTGAAATGATGATACCATGGAAAGTTTCAACCTTTTTAGAATTCATTTGTAGTGCTTTTCAATTTCACGGTCATTTAGCTAAAAAATCAGTGAATGCATGAAAAATACCAAATGAAGATAGAAAGGGTTAAAAATTGATGATGTGGCTTTTCACGGTGCATGTTGAACGCACAAAAAGTCTGGAGTTGAAATAAGTTCAAAAAAATGAAATCTCTTTGTAACAAATGAGTTTTCGTCCGAAACAGTGATAATTCGAAACAGATTGTCCATTTTGTACACGAAATGCATCCAGTTTTTCCGTAACCCTATCAACTTTTCAGCACATGTTATGTGGGTGAAATGATGATACCATGCCAAGTTTCAACCTTTTTAGACTTCATTTGCAGTGCTTTTCGATTGTACAGTCATTTAGCTAAAAAAATCAGTAAATGCATGAAAAATACCAAATGAAGTCAGAAAGGGTTGAAAATTGATAATCTGGCTTTTAATAGTGCATGTTGAACGCACAAAATGTCTGGAGTTGAAATAAATTCAAAAAAATAAAATATCTTTGTGACAGATGAGTTTTCGTCTGAAACCCTGATACTTCGAAAGAGATTATCTATTTTGTACATGAAGTGCATCCAGTTTTTGATGTAACCATCTCAACTTTTTAGGACATGCTATGTGGCTGAAACAGTGATACCATGCCAAGTTTCAAGCTTTTCAGAGTTCATTTGCAGTGATTTTCAATGCAGGGTCATTTAGCTCAAAGAATGAACTAATAGCAAAAATAATGAATTAAAAAAATCAAAATAATATTAACTAAAATTATCAAAGTATTTATTTATTAAAAAGAATGAACTAAAAATAATGAAAACATATTAACTAAAATTATCAAAGTATTTATTTGTTAAAAAGAATGACCTAAAAAGAATCAACTAAAATATTAACTAAAAAGAACCAACTAAAAAGAATCAACTAAAATGTTGACTAAAATTATCAAAGTATTTATTTCTTTAAAAGAATGAACTAAAAAGAATCAACTAAAGAATTAACTAAAAAGAATCAACTAAAATTATTTGAGTATTTATTTCTTAAAAAGAATGAACTAAAATAACAAAAAGAATACCCACCTACTAGGGCAACACGACCTGCATACGACTAGAAACCCATCTGTACATGGGACAACATCTAGAACCGTGGGCCCAGCAGGCCCAACAGGGCGTCAGATAGGCAAGTACAGCCTGCATCAGAGAGGAGCTCAAGAGGGCAGCGACAGTAGTGCTTATAAACCACTCCAAGCCTCTCTGAACTAGCAAGGTGGGACTAAGCTTTTGGCCGCGGCAACACCCACCTTTTGTCCGGTTAGTGGGACCAACAGGGACTAATGCACCCGTTTCGTCTCGGTTGGTGCCACCAACCGGGACTAAAGGTCTCTGCTTCTGCAAATACACCTTTAGTCCCAGTTGGTGCCACCAACCAAGACCAATGCTTTGCGTATATTAGCAACACTTAGGAATTTTTCATATTTCATCTAGTAGTTGCCCCCAACGATGTCGAGCACATCGACGCCATCAGGCTGCCCGAGCTCGCCGTCAGGCTGCTCCACCTCGCTGTCGACGCCCTCGACGCCCTCTGCCCCGACGCCGGTGACGC
>NC_041392.1:37980757-37995372 GCF_002162155.2 Triticum dicoccoides
CGACAGTAGTGCTTATAAACCACTCCAAGCCTCTCTGAACTAGCAAGGTGGGACTAAGCTTTTGGCCGCGGCAACACCCACCTTTTGTCCGGTTAGTGGGACCAACAGGGACTAATGCACCCGTTTCGTCTCGGTTGGTGCCACCAACCAAGACCAATGCTTTGCGTATATTAGCAACACTTAGGAATTTTTCATATTTCATCTAGTAGTTGCCCCCAACGATGTCGAGCACATCGACGCCATCAGGCTGCCCGAGCTCGCCGTCAGGCTGCTCCACCTCGCTGTCGACGCCCTCGACGCCCTCTGCCCCGACGCCGGTGACGCTCCCCGCGCCCCTGCCCTGCACCGACGCGCCGCCCAGTGCCCCTGCCCAGATGCCCCCCCGCACGCCCCGCCCTGGCCCGACGACACCGCGCCTCCTCCTCGTTCGGTCCGGCCGGCCCCCTTTCCTCCCCGTCCTCCTTGTCCCCTGTTTTTTTCATGATTTTTCATGACAGTGATGATAGATGATTGTTAGATGATGATGTTGATGATAATTGATGATGTTGATGATACATGATGTATGTTTTTTTGTTCATATGATGTTTTTTTGTTCATAGAATTTTTTTTGTTCATAGCATTTTTTGGTCCATGTATATATGTATGTGTATTGGATGGATGGATGGATGTATATATAGAAAATGATCACATGTTGTCCTTTTTTCATATAATATTTTTTTGTTCATAGAAGTTAGTTAAAATTTACCTAGTTACAAAGTTAAAATGTTCATATATTCAAAATGAGTTAATTAAAAGACTCACTATGTTAAAATTTACCCCCTCCCCGATAACTTCGACAAGAGGGGGGGACGTCGGACATGCATGAGAGAGTGGCGGTCCGCTCACCCGACCAACTATCGAGGCCATCCAAACCCTAGAATAAAGAGCATCGTTGTCGATCTACCCCCTCCCTATTAACTTCGACATGAGGGGGGACATCGTACATGCATGAGAGAGAGGCGGTCCGCTCGCCCAACCAACTATTGAGGCCACCCAAACCCTAGAAGAAAGAGCGTCGTTGTCGATCTACCATCTCCCCGATAACTTCGACATTAGGGGGGAAGTCGTACATGCATGAGAGAGAGAGGCAGTCCGCTCGCCTGACCAACTATCGAGGCCACCCAAACCCTAGAAGAAAGAGCATTGTCGATCTACCCCCTCCCGCCCCTACCTGTAATTGTTATGTATAATACTATATATTGGCGTCTAATTAGCCGGTCTTACCTCACTAAACTGAAGGGACTTTATTTATTCGGTAGGCGGCTGGCATAGGTCAATGGGGGTAGAATGGATAGTTAATTTGATCTCCTTCATAGTGATTATTTTTGGCAAAGTGTCCTCTCCTAAAAGTATAACCCCGATAACTTCGACATGAGGGGGGCGTCTGACATGCATGAGAGAGGTGGTCCGCAAATAATCCATTGCTCATATATGCATTCGATTCCTTGTTGTGATTAGCTAGGTCTATGTTTGCCACTGATCCATCTCTCATGTCTGTATATTGCCATGTTGTAATATTTGCAGAAACTATGGAAACAGACTTATAACAAGAATAGTTGTTGGGGGATATAATCCTCGCCGGCGGTGATCCCTTGTCGTTTCTCAACGGCAGCGATGGTCAGGAAGGAGAGGATGACGGCTCCGGCGATCTGATATGTCTCCAACGTATCTATAATTTTTGATTGCTCCATGCTATATTATCTACTGTTTTGGACTATATTGGGCTTTATTTTCCACTTCTATATTATTTTTGGGACTAAGCTATTAACCGGAGGCCCAGCCCAGAATTGCTGTTTTTGCCTATTTCAGTGTTTCGGATAAACAGAATATCAAACGGAGTCCAAACGGAATAAAATCTTCGAAAACGTGATTTTCTCACCAAACGTGATCCAGGAGACTTGGACCCTAGTGCAAGGGATCAAAGAGGTGGTCACGAGGGTGGGGGGCGCCCCCCCCTAGGGTGCGCCCCTGCCTCGTGGGCCCCTCGGTGCTCCACCGACGTACTCCTTCCTCCTATATATACACATGTACCCCCAAACGATCAGAACAGTAGCCAAAAACCTAATTTCACTGCCGCAACTTTCTGTATCTAAGAGATCCCATCTTGGGGCCTGTTCCGGAGCTCCGTCGGAAGAGGGCCATCATCACGGAGGGCTTCTACATCATCCTATACCCTCCGATGAAGTGTGAGTAGTTTACCTCAGACCTTCGGGTCCATAGTTAGTAGCTAGATGGCTTGTTCTCTCTCTTTGAATCTCAATACAAAGTTCTCCCCTCTCTTGTGGAGATCTATTCGATGTAATCTTCTTTTTGTGGTGTGTTTGTTGAGAACGATGAATTGTGGGTTTATGATCAAGTATATCTATGAATAATATTTGAATCTTCTCTGAATTCTTTTATGCATGATTGGTTATCTTTGCAAGTCTCTTCGAATTATCCTTTTGGTTTGGCCAACTAGATTGGTAGTTCTTGCCATGGGAGAAGTGCTTAGCATTGGGTTCGATCTTGCGGTGTCCTTACCCAGTGACAGAAGGGGCAGCAAGGCACGTATTGTATCGTTGCCATCGAGGATAACAAGATTGGGTTTATTTCATATTGCATGAATTTATCTCTCTACATCATGTCATCTTGCTTAAGGCGTTACTCTCTTTTTAACTTAATACTCTAGATGCATGCTGGATAGCGGTCGATGAGTGGAGTAATAGTAGTAGATGCAGAATCGTTTCGATCTACTTGTCACGGACGTGATGCCTATATACATGATCATGCCTAGATATTCTCATAATTATGCACAATTCTATCAATTGCTCAACAGTAATTTGTTCACCCATCGTAGAATACTTATGCTCTTGAGAGAAGCCACTAGTGAAACCTATGGCCCCCGGGTCTATTCTCATCATATTAGTCTCCATCACTTTTATATTGTTTTGCTATTTAGTTTGCTTTTACTTTTTACTTTGCATCTTTATATCAAAAATACCAAAAATATTCTATCTATCAGATCTCACTCTCGTAAGTGGGCGTGAAGGGCTTGACAACCCCTTATCGCGTTGGTTGCGAGTAGCTATCGCTTTGTGCAGGTACGAGGGACTTCAGCGTGGGCTCCTACTTGATTGATACCTTGGTTCTCAAAAACTGAGGGAAATACTTACGCTACTCTGCTGCATCATCCCTTCCTGTTCGGGGAAAACCAACGCAAGCTCAAGACGTAGCAAGAAGGATTTCTGGCGCCGTTGCCGGGGAGTCTACACAAAAAGTCAATATACCAAGTACCCATCACAATCCCTATCTCTCGCATTACATTATTTGCCATTTGCCCCTCGTTTTCCTCTCCCCCCAATTCACCCTTGCCGTTTTATTCGCCCCGTCTCTCTATCCTCCCTCTCTGTTTACCTCTTTTGTCCGCTTGCTTTTTGTTTGCCCGTGTGTTAGATTGCTTGTTTGTCGCGATGGCTCAAGATACTACCAAATTGTGTGACTTCACCAATACCAATAATAATGATTTCCTTAGCACTCCGATTGCTCCTCTTACCAATGCTGAGTCTTGTGAAATTAACACTGCTTTGTTGAATCTTGTTATGAAAGATCAATTCGCCGGCCTTCCTAGTGAATATGCCGCTACTCATCTGAATAGCTTCGTTGATTTATGTGATATGCAAAAGAAAAAAGATGTCAATACTGATGTCGTTAAATTGAAGCTATTTCCTTTTTCACTTAGAGATCGTGCTAAAGCTTTGTTCTCGTCTTTGCCTAAGAATAGTATTGATTCATGGAACAAATGCAAAGATGCTTTTATCTCTTAGAAACGATATAATGAACTTTAAACAACTTGATCATGAACATGTTGCACAAGCTGAATGAAATTAATGGCACGTAATTTCCCTACTCATGTTTTGAATTTGTGGATGATTATACAAATTTTTTATGCCGGATTGAATTTTGCTTCTAGAAATATTTTAGATTTGGCCGCGGGAGGCACTTTTATGGAAATCACTTTAGGAGATGCTACTAAACTCCTAGATGATATTATGGTTAATTATTCTCAATGGCATACTGAAAGAACTTCTAATAAAAAAGTGCATGTGATAGAAGAAATTAATGTGTTGAGTGGAAAGATGGATGAACTTATGAAATTATTTACTACTAAGAGTGTTTCTTCTGATCCTAATGATATGTCTTTGTCTACTTTGATTGAGAATAATAATCAATCTATGGATGTGAATTTTGTTGGTAGGAATAATTTTGGTAACAACGCTTATAGAGGGAATTTTAATCCTAGGCCATATCCTAGTAATCCTTCTAATAATTATGGGAATTCCTACAACAACTCTTATGGAAATTATAATAAGATGCCCTTTGATTTTGAATCTAATATTAAATAATTTATTTCTTCGCAAAAAGAATTTTAATGCTATGATTGAAGAAAAATTGCTTAAGATTGATGATTTGGCTAGGAACATTGATAGAATTGCTCTTGATGTTGATGCCTTGAAACTTAGATCTATTCCACCTAAGCATGATATTAATGAGTCTCTAAAAGCCATGAGAATTTCAATTGATGAGTGTAAGGAAAGAACCGCTAGGATGCGTGCTTCCAAAGATGCCTTTATTAAAGCATGTTCTTCCAATTCCTATGAAAATCAAGATGAAGATCTAAAAGTTATTGATGTGTCTGCAATTAAATCTTTATTTTGCAATATGAATCTTGATGAAACTGAATATGATCTTCCTTTACCTAGAAGGCATTCTAAAAATTCGGAGTCTTTAGATCTTAATGATGAAATTGATGAAAGTGGTATTGAAAGAAATAAAAATCTAGATGTTGCTAAACCAACTATATTGGATTTCAAGGAATTTAATTATGAAAATTGCTCTTTGATTGATTGTATTTCCTTGTTGCAATCCGTGCTAAATTCTCCAGATGCTTATAGTCAAAATAAAGCCTTCACCGAACATATTGTTGATGCCTTGATGCAATCTTATGAAGAAAAACTTGAGTTGCAAGTTTCTATCCCTAGAAAACTCTATGATGAGTGGGAACCAACTATTAAAATTAAAATTAAAGATCATGAGTTTTATGCTTTGTGTGATTTGGGTGCTAGTGTCTCTACTATTCCCAAGACTTTGTGTGATTTACTAGATTTCCGTAATTTTGATGATTGCTCTCTAAACATGCATCTTGCAGATTCCACTATTAAGAAACCTATGGGAAGAATTAATGATGTTCTTATTGTTGGAAATAGGAATTTTGTGCCGGTAGATTCCATTGTTCTTGATATAGATTGCAATCCTTCTTGCCCTATTATTCTTGGTAGACCTTTCCTTAGAACGGTTGGTGCGATTATTGATATGAAGGAAGGGAATATTAGATTTCAATTTCCATTAAAAAAGGGCATGGAAAACTTTCCAAGAAAGAAAATAAAATTACCAGATGAAACTATCATGAGATCCACTTATGGATTGCCTACCAAAGATGGCAATACCTAGATCTATCCTTGCTCGTTATGCCTAGCTAGGGGCGTTAAACGATAGCGCTTGTTGGGAGGCAACCCAATTTTATTTTTATTCCTTGCTTTTTGCTCCTGTTTAGTAATAAATAAATTATTTAGCCTCCGTTTTGGTTGTGTTTTTTGTGTTTAATTAGTGTTTGTGCCAAGTAGAACCGTTGGGAAGACTTGGGGAAAGTCTTGTTGAACTTGCTGTAAAAAACAAAAACTTTAGTGCTCACGAGAACTGCTTTCATTTTTATGTGAAGAGCGATATTTAGTTAATTCTTTTTTAAGATGATTAATAGATAAATTCCTCACGTCCACAAATTTATTTTATAATTTTTGGGGTTCCAGATCTTGCGCTAGCTACAGATTACTATAGACTGTTCTGTTTTTGACAGATTCTGTTTTTCGTGTGTTGTTTGCTTATTTTGATGAATCTATGGCTAGTAAAATAGTTTATAATCCATAGAGAAGTTGGAATACAGTAGGTTTAACACAAATATAAATAAATAATTAGTTCATTATAGTACCCTGAAGTGGTCTTTTGTTTTCTTTCGCTAATGGAGCTCACGAGTTTTCTGTTTTGAGTTTTGTGTTGTGAAGTTTTCAAGTTTTGGGTGAATTCTTTTGATGGATCATGGAACAAGGAGTGGCAAGAGCCTAAGCTTGGGTATGCCCAAGATACCCCCAAGATAATCCAAGGACACCAAAAAGTCAAAGCTTGGGGATGCCCCGGAAGGCATCCCCTCTTTCGTCCACTTCCATCGGTAATTTACATGGAGCTATATTTTTATTCACCAACATGATATGTGTTTTGCTTGGAGCGTCTTGTATTATTTGTGTCTTTGTTTGTTAGTATGCCACAATCATCCTTCCTGTACACACCTTTTGAGAGAGCCATACATGAATTAAAATTTGATAGAATGCTCTATGTGCTTCACTTATATCTTTTGAGCTAGATAATTTTGCTCTATGTGCTTCACTTATATCTTTTGAGCTAGATAATTTTGCTCTATGTGCTTCACTTATATCCTTTTGAGCTAGATAATTTTGCTCTATGTTCTTCACTTAGATCTTTTAGAGCACGGTGGTGGATTCGTTTTAAAGAAACTATTGATCTCTCATGCTTCACTTAAATTAATTTGAGAGTCTCTTAATAGCATGGTAATTTGCCTAATAATAATATGCTTGGTATTCAAGATTAGTGAAACTTTCTTTTGAGTGTGTTGAATACTAAGAAAAGATTGAAGCATGATAATTGTTTTGAGATATGGAGGTGATAATATTAAAGTCATGCTTGTTGAGTATTTGTGAATTTAAAGAATACTTGTGTTGAAGTTTGTGATTCCCGTAGCATGCACGTATGGTGAACCGTTATGTGATGAAGTCGGAGCATGATTTATTTATTGATTGTATTCCTTATGAGTGGCGGTCGGGGACGAGCGATGGTCTTTTCCTACCAATCTGTCCCCCTAGGAGCATGCGCGTAATACTTTGCTTTGATAACTTCTAAATTTTTGCAATAAGTATATGAGTTCTTTATGACTAATGTTGAGTCCATGGATTATACGCACTCCCACCCTTCCACCCTTTCTAGCCTCTCTAATACCGCACAACTTTCGCCGGTATCATACACCTACCATATACCTTCCTCAAAACAGCCACCATACCTACCTATTATGGCATTTCCATAGCCATTCCGAGATATATTGCCATGCAACTTTCCACCATCTAGTTCATCATGACACATCCATCATTGTCATATTGCTTAGCATGATCATGTAGTTGACATAGTATTTGTGGCAAAGCCACCATTCATAATTCTTTCATACTTATCACTCGTGATTCATTGCATATCCCGGTACACCGCTGGAGGCATTCATATAGAGTCACACTTTGTTTTAGTATCGAGTTGTAATCGCTGAGTTGTAAATAAATAGATGTGTGATGATCATCATTCAATAGAGCATTGTCCCAAAAAAAGGGAAAGGCCAAAAAAGAAGGCCCAAAAAATGGGCAATGCTACTATCCTTTTTGTCCACACTTGTGCTTCAAAGTAGCACCATGATATAGCAAGTCTCATTTATTGTGCTTCAAAGTAGCACCATGTTCTTCATATAGAGTCTCATATGTTGTCACTTTCATATACTAGTGGGAATTTTACGTTATAGAACTTGTCTTGTATATTCCAATGATGGGCTTCCTCAAATTGCCCTAGGTCTTCGTGAGCAAGCAAGTTGGATGCACACCCACTAATTTCTTTTGTTGACCTTTCATACATTTACAGCTCTAGTGCATCCGTTGCATGGCAATCCCTACTCACTCACGTTGATATCTATTGATGGGCATCTCCATAGCCCGTTGATACGCCTAGTTGATGTGAGACTATCTTCTCCTTTTTGTCTTCTCCACAACCACCATTCTATTCCACCTATAGTGCTATATCCATGGCTCACGCTCATGTATTACGTGAAGATTGAAAAAGTTTTGAAAAAGTTAGAGTATGAAACATTTGCTTGGCTTGTCATCGGGGTTGTGCATGATTTAAATACTTTGTGTGGGGAAGATGGAGCATAGCCAGACTATATGATTTTGTAGGGATAACTTTCTTTGGCCATGTTATTTTGAGAAGACATAATTGCTTTGTTAGTATGCTTGAAGTATTATTATTTTCTATGTCAATATAAACTTTTGTCTTGAATCTTTCTAATCTGAATATTCATACCACAATTAAGAAGATTTGCATTGAAATTATGCCAATTAGCACTCCGCATCAAAAATTCTCTTTTTATCATTTACCTACTCGAGGACGAGCAGGAATTAAGCTTGGGGATGCCTGATACGTCTCCAACGTATCTATTATTTTTGATTGCTCCATGCTATATTATCTACTGTTTTGGACTATATTGGGCTTTATTTTCCACTTTTATATTATTTTTGGGACAAACCTATTAACCGGAGGCCCAGCCAAGAATTGCTATTTTTTTTGCCTATTTCAGTGTTTTGGATAAAAAGAATATCAAACGGAGTCCAAACGGAATAAAATCTTTGGAAACGTGATTTTCTCACCGAACGTGATCCAGGAGATTTGGACCCTACTGGAAGGGATCAAAGAGGTGGTCACGAGGGTGGGGCGCGCCCCCCTAGGGCGCGCCCCCTGCCTCATGGGCGCCTCGGTGCTCCACCGACGTACTCCTTCCTCCTATATATACACACGTACCCCCAAACAATCAGAACAGGAGCCAAAAACCTAATTTCACCGCCCCAACTTTCTGTATCCACGAGATCCCATCTTGGGGCCTGTTCCAGAGCTCCGCCGGAAGAGGGCCGTCATCATGGAGGGCTTCTACATCATCCTATCCCCTCTGATGAAGTGTGAGTATTTTACCTCTGACCTTCGGGTACATAGTTAGTAGCTAGATGGTTTCTTCTGTCTCTTTGAATATCAATACAAAGTTCTCCCCCTCTCTTGTGGAGATCTATTCGATGTAATCTTCTTTTTGCGGTGTGTTTGTTGAGACCGATGAATTGTGGGTTTATGATCAAGTCTATCTATGAATAATATTTAAATCTTCTATGAATTCTTTTATGCATGATTGGTTATCTTTGCAAGTCTCTTCGAATTATCCGTTTGGTTTGGCCAACTACATTGGTAGTTCTTGCCATGGGAGAAGTGCTTTGCCTTGGGTTTGATTTTTGGGTGTCCTTATCCAGTGACAGAAGGGGCAGCAAGGCATGTATTGTATTGTTGCCATCGAGGATAACAAGATGGGGTTTATTTCATATTGCATGAATTTATCTCTCTACATCATGTCATCTTGCTTAAGGCGTTACTCTGTTTTTAGCTTAATACTCTAGATGCATGCTGGATAGCGGTCGATGAGTGGAGTAATAGTAGTAGATGCAGAATTGTTTCGATCTACTTGTCACGGACGTGATGCCTATATACATGATCATGCCTAGATATTCTCATAATTATGCACAATTCTATCAATTGCTCAACATTAATTTGTTCACCCACCATAGAATACTTATGCTCTTGAGAGAAGCCACTAGTGAAACCTATGGCCCCCGGGTCTATTCTCATCATATCAGTCTCCATCACTTTTATATTGTTTTTCTATTTACTTTGATTTTACTTTTTACTTTGCATCTTTATATCAAAAATACCAAACATATTCTATCTATCAGATCTCACTCTCATAAGTGACAGTGAAGGGCTTGACAACCCCTAATCGCGTTGGTTGCGAGTAGCTATCACTTTATGCAGGTACGAGGGACTTGAGCGTGGGCTCCTACTGGATTGACACCTTCGTTCTCAAAAACTGAGGGAAATACTTACGCTACTCTGCTGCATCATCCCTTCCTCTTCGGGGAAAACCAACACAAGCTCAAGACGTAGCATGATCCAACAATGGAGGAGGAAGGAGATCATGAAGGCTCCGGGGACAGAATGGCGGAGGAAGGAGATCATGACACTACTAGGAAAAGGCCTACTAATGGCGCACCAGTTTTGCCTACGAATGGCGCATCACTGGTGTGCCATTAGTATCACGCCACTAGTGTTTATTACTAATGGCGCACCACTGGTGCGCCACTAGTATCTGGTATACTAATGGCGCACCACCTAGTGCGCCATTTGTATATAACACCATGCGCCATTAGTATGCCTCCCAGGGCCATATTTAACCATGTGCTTTGGCACACTAATGGCGCACTATGGATGGATGCACCATTAGTATACTTGGCATACTAATGGCGCACTCTGTAGTGATGCGCCATTAGTATGAATATTAGGTTTTTTTACTTTTCTGATTTTTGCACAGGTTACAAAATATAGTATTTGACAGAATATAGACAGTAGCACACAGCAACAGCAGATTCATCGAATACAATAGAAGATTAGTATCTGAATACAATTCATCATATTAGTCTCCGAATTCGAAAGACCTAACAAAGATAAAACATTACAAGTCCTGAGACCGCGAGTATCAAGTTTGTCGGCAGTAATACTAATTCTAACAAGTCCTACTAATCATCATCATACAACTTCTACTCGTTATTCATAACAAGTCATACGATCATCATCTTGATAGTCATCGAACCAAC
Source organism: Triticum dicoccoides (assembly GCF_002162155.2). Lineage (NCBI taxonomy): Eukaryota > Viridiplantae > Streptophyta > Magnoliopsida > Poales > Poaceae > Triticum > Triticum dicoccoides. Next base: position 37,991,398 of record NC_041392.1, read on the forward strand.
CCTACTTAATTGTTCTTAGCACATGATCATCAGAATTAGGCAGGACCTAAATACCCTATTTAAGCTAAAATAGCATAAAACAATATAGACCCTGACTCTCCATTATGGAGAATGGAGAACATCCTGTCTCCAATTCTTGCGCTTCGCTTCCTTTTGCTTCCAAGAAGCTCCTTACGACTGTCCATACATTTTTTCCATCCTTTGATTTTCATGTCTCCACTTCTTTTAGAAATCTCGTATGGACAGTTGAGATTCGTAGGATGACCTGGCTGTATCTTCAAAACATTAAGACTACCTTTCTGATACATCATATGAGGCACACAATTCTCTGGGATTATCTGTTGAAAAACATAGTAATAACTTCATAGTTAGCAATGATGTACTAGTTTTAGAAGTATGCAAAAGATGCATGGATGTCGTAATAGTAAAAATCTTACCAGGGTATCTCCATGGTAGTTACCATAGTTGAACACATGCACTAGTGGCACGTATTTACCATAATGTTGAGGAGTTTGATTGTGGATATTGTAATTCTCAATGTCAGTACAAAATCCGACCAGATGATTTTTCTCCTTGTAAGTTGTTAATTCGGACCCATCGGTGTAGTGGGTTTTGTCTACCATCTCCCGCACATTCTTTGAACAATAAAAATAAGCTGTCAATGGAAATAAGTTGTCAACTATTTTGAAATAAACAATATAAATTAGCTAATAACTATGTTTGAAAAACTCACATAGCGGTAGAACTGGAGGCGTATCAACAAGGACCCAAATGTCCATATTGTCTTGGTTGATGTCAGGATTACCAAGATCCATGGTGATAAGCATACCCTCATCAAAACCATACATCTTGCAAAATGCTTCCCAATTTTTGCAACCAAAATGGGTTACGCTCTCTAAATTATATAGATTTACTTCAAAGTCCACATCATGATGAGTCCTTAGGTGAATTTTCTTTGTTTCAGAAATTTCATGGTCTTCAAAATCCATCCTCTCCAAGACATAGCGTCTTGGATGGCATGGGATAAGCTATACTCGAATTGTAAAAGATGAAAATTACACGTTGAAATAGTTGAATTCATGCTTAATTATGAAAATAACACTTGTCGTCGTTGTGTACCGCTTCAACTTCGAAGGTCTCCTCGAGCTTAATGCTGAAGCACCGATCATCGTCCAGGTGAGGCATGTCGCACAGACCTCGATCGTCATGGCACCAGTCGCACTCCCCCGAGAGACTTTCGTCGTCCGATGATGATGATGACATATCCTACGTTCATAATTCAAAACTACATCATTTAGGGTTTTTCGACACCGAGGCAACCTAAAAGCTAAGCTTTTATCATTTAGGGTTTGTCGACACTGAGGCACCCTAAAAGCCTAAGATTTCATCATTTAGGTTCTTATCGACACTGAGGCACCCTAAAAGCCAAGGTTTTATCATTTAGGGTTTGTCAACGTCGAGGCACCCTAAAAGCCTAAGCTTTCATCATTTAGGTTTTGTCGACGCCGAGGCACCCTAAAAGCCTAAGCGTACATCATTTAGGTTCTCATCGACACCGAGGCACCCTATAGAAGCCAAGTTAAGTTTTCATCATTTAGGGTTTATCGATGTCGAGGCACTCTAGGTTGGGCCTAATCACTTGGCTCTATTGCCACCTATGTTGGGTTTATCATCTAGGGTTTATCGATGCTAACGAGAATTCTAAGTTGGGCCTAATCACTTGGCTCTATTGCCACCTATGGTTTAATGCAGCAAGAATGGCGGGGCAGCTGATCCTACTTAACTAAGTACTAAGATACCCCGACCCATGCATTAGTCGCAAGTACCCCATATGTCCTATTTTTAGCAAAGTCATGCTAAAATTCACAGAAAATTTCAGCATGACCTTTGCTGAAAATAGGACATATGGAGTACCTGAATTTGCCGGAATGGAAGTTAATCGACATTCCGACAAACTCAAGGGCCTCTCGGGGTACAACAACAGCATCACAAGTTGACAAAATTCCCAAGTAGTACAGTAGCAGCATCACAAGTAGTACCAATGAACATATAGTCCAGTAAGTTGAAAAAGCTGAAGTTATCAACATGAAGAATCACACAACACATCACCTACATTATGATGATACATTTGGAGATTGCACATACAGTTTTCACATAAGCATAATTGTTCTGGAGATTGCACATACAGTTTTTGACAGCACAACACCTATGACAGCACATATAGTTTTCGTTACTTCTCCCAAATGAAATGACACTTTGACATGGCTGCAATTTTTAGTGTCGACTTATCTGCAATTTTTCAGTGTCTACATAGGAGAAATAGGTTTCAAACTTCAGCTTCCTTTGTATAAGGAGACTAAAAAACTATCTAAGAAGTTCTTCAAGTTCAAGTTACAACCTGCATCACATTTTCCTACACAATGGTTGTTGTAAATAATTACTTAAAGAAAACACTTTTTTTATCTTAGCTTACTTACAACAGAATGCCTCTCTTTATGGTTTTCCAATTCCTTTTGTTTCATTTTCAACATTGCTCTATTTGTAATTAATAGCACTGTACAAGAAATCTGTATATGCTATCTACAGAGATCCCCCTCCTGACTTTTAGACTGATTTCCTTTTGTTACACTAAGTTTCAAAATAAAAAATACACTTCTCAGTTTTACAAACTGAAAATTACTCTAAAACTGAAACTTTAACTGACTTTTAGACTGAATTTTTACTCCAAGAGCTTTTATATTCAGATCACTTTAACTGAATTTTACATTGAGTTTTAGATTGAATTTTAAACTTTCTTGCAATATAAGCTGGCCGTACACTTTATATTTACATCAGGAGCCAAGCTCTAAAATTGAATTTTTAACTGAATTTTTATGACTGCATCTGTTTCAATTTCAGTTTCAGATAAAGTTTATATTCAGATCAGGAGGCTGACTTTTAAACTTACTTTATATTCGGTTTCAGGTAAGGACATTAGAGAATCTATAGCGAGGGGTGGCCGGCGCGGTGAGCACGAGCCCGCATGCACAAACGGTGACTAAACAAGGAGAAAAACAGGGGAATCGATGGAGACGCTCACCGCGGAGCTGGGCAAGGAGACGGCGAGGCCGAGGGTGGTCTGGGTAGCGCGGATCGACACTGAGAAGCAGTGGTCGGCGATGAGGAAGAAGAGGTCGATGCGCTCAATCATTGATGACCCGACTCCAATACATGGACGTAGGCGATGAAGGTGATGATGGTGTTGCTCCTGGCGCAACTCCTAGGCACGACGACGGAGGACGGGGCGGTCGGTGGCCCCGGTGACGCGCGGCGGCGGCGCTCGGGGTGGAGGGAAGGAGCGGTGCAGGCCGTCAGCGGCGAGGACCGAGAGGGCGATTGAGGAGTGGAGGGAAGGAGCGGGGCAGGCCGTCGGCGGCGAGGACCGAGACGGCTAGGCGGGGCGTGGGGGTCGTCGGGTGACTAGGGGGGAATGAATCTGGCGAGGGGGGAGTGAATCTGGCGAGCGGGAGGGACGGAGGGATCGGGCGACTAGGGCGGAAGATTACTAATGGCGCACCCTCTCGCAGTGCGCCATTAGTATGTTTTTTTATAGCAATGGCGCACCCTCGAGACGGTGCGCCATTAGTATTCTTTTTTATATAGCAATGGCGCACCAGCCAGCCGTGCGCCATAAGTAAATTTTTTATTATTATTTTGTTGCATCTAATAATTTAATAGAAAATTAATATGAAAATGAATATGAATATGAAAATGAATATGAATATGAAATAGTAATAATTTTTTATAAAAACAGTAATAATTTTTTAAAAATATCATCAAATTTGTTATTTGAAAATATTTATGAATCGAAAAAATATCATCAAATTTATTATTTGAAAATATCATCAAATTTGTTATTTGAAAATATAAACAAATTTGTTCTTTTGGATTTTTAGTTGCATTCATTTGTGACGGTGGAGCGGGGGAGGGTGCGGG
>NC_041392.1:37995580-38012687 GCF_002162155.2 Triticum dicoccoides
GAGGGGGTAGCTATCGAGAGGGAGGGAGATCGAGATCGAGTGTCCTCATGAATATTCAATATTTTTTCATATGGAATATGAAAAAATATCATCAAATTTGAAAAAATATTCATGAATTCAAAAAGTGCCATGGAAATTTAAAAATATTCATGATATCAAAAAGTAAAAAAAAGTTCCCATTACTAGTTTAAACTAGTAATGGCGCACTATGCAACGGTGCGCCATTAGTAGTTTTGCAAAAAAGTAAAAAAAATAAAAAATACAGTAGTGGCGCACTCTATGGCTGGTGCGCCATTAGTAGTTCTAACTACTAATGGCGCACTCTGCCCGGATGCGCCATTAGTATGTTTGAAAAAATGAAAAAAAACAGTCTGTTACTAGTGGCGCACCGTGTGCCTGGTGCGCCATTAGTGTCTTCCACACTAATGGCGCACCAACAGATGGTGCGCCATTAGTATATACTAATGGCGCACCACATGTCTGGTGCGCCATTAGTGTCAATTCCATCTATAGCCCTTTTCCTAGTAGTGTGATGACGGCTCAGATGACCGGACGGAGGAGAGAGCCTTAACTGTTGCAAAGTCTGGCGAGGTATATATATATATATATATATAAAGCCTGTGCTAACTTGACGCATTAATTGTTTTGGTATGTACTTATATTAACGCTTCTTTCTTCTTTTAGCCCTCCGGATCGAGCCAAACTTGCGTAAGGAGACGAGTCCCGAAGAAAAGGTTGCTCCCAAGCGGACCAAGGACGCATTTGTACATCAGTGCAGAGTTGTTATTAGGGACAGCGTCCCGATCAACATCCATCAATGGAATAAGAATAAGGAACCTAAAGTTCCTTATGTCCAGGATAGACTAAAAGATGGTATTTGGACCTTGTAGATAATAAATTTTAGCCTACTGCCAGAGGAGAATCCGAATAACCCAGTTATAGACCGGAAGGTCAAGGTGTTTGCTCTTAAGAAGATGGCAGAACTATTCAAGAACTGGAAGATAGAGTCGATGAGGGAGTCCTGGACTAAGGGGTCCTCGAGCATCCGGCCTGTTACCTATGGGCCAGACTGATGGGTTGTGAAGATATGAAGACCGAAGACTGTACTCGTGTCCGAATGGGACTCTCCGTGGCGTGGAAGGCAAGCTTGGAGAACAACTATGAAGATTCCATCTAATGTAACCGACTCTATGTAACCTAGATCCCTCTGATATCTAGATAAACCGGAGGGTATAGTCTGGAAAGGATATACTCAATACTGTAGTCATACAGGCTAGACTTATAGAGTTTAGCAATTACGATCTCGTGGTAGATCAACTCTTGTAATACTCATACTCATCAATATCAATCAAGCAGGAGGTAGGGTATTACCTCAATAGAGAGGGCCCGAACCTGGGTAAACATCGTGTCCCTTGTCTCTTGTTACCATCAACCTTAGACGCACAGTTCGGGATCCCCTACCCAAGATCCATCTGTTTTGACACCGACATTGGTGCTTTCATTGAGAGTTCCACTGTGCTGTCACTGAAAGGTTTGTTGGCCTCTTCAATCGTCAATAATGACGCTGTCTGCGGAAAAACCTTCCTCCCCAGACAGATCTTCATGCTCGACGCCTTTGCACTGCGGGCCAACTCGTTTGGCCATCTGGAGCAGATCGAAAGCTACGCCCCTCGCCATCAGGTCAGATTCGGGAGCCCGAACTATGTCACGGACATATGTGGAGACTTGATCTTCACCGGATTTGATACCGCGGTGGCCGCTCCTGGTCACCCCGATGATCATGACCTAAACCTGTCATCGGGCCGCATCCAGGAGACCGCTCCTGTAACCTCTCTAGCCCTAGAGCTGGAGCAGGCCGCGCCACCCAAAAACGGGAGGATTAACCCCACCTCGGAGGCTGCAGATTCTACGGCGTTGGAGCCGCACATGGACCTGGTGTCACACTATGCCTATGCTACCAGAACGCCGGACTCGTCTCCGGCCGTAGGTTCCGAACCGCGCGAGCCCGCGGATGCTGAGCTTGATTGTTTATCGATCTTCAAATTCAGCGCCGCAGACATCTTCCAGCACTCGCCTTTGGGCGATGTGCTAAACTCATTAAAAAAACCTGTCCTTGGCGGAGGACTCTCAACCGAACTATATCCGACTCGAACTAGGGGTTGATGATGGAGAATTTTACTTCCCACCCGCCACACACTTTATCGCCACAGTCGAGAATTCAACCGATACACTTGATTACGACTCCGAGAATATCGACGGCATGGACAATGATACCGATGACAACGAAGTCCCCGTTGATACAACTAATGAACAAGATGAATGGGAAGATAGGCAGGTTAGCCCTGCTAAACTGGCCACACACGAAGATTCGGAGGACGACAATTACATTTCGCTCTCTGAGGATGAGGTGGGACTTGGCACTGAGGATTTCATCATGCCCGAGGAACCTCGCGAGCAGGAGCGCTTTAAACGCCAACTAATAGCCACTGCAAGGAGCCTGAAAAAGAAGCAACAGCAGCTTCAAGCTGACCAAGATCTGCTCAGTGATAGATGGACCGAAGTCCTAGCCGCCGAAGAATACGGCCTTAGTGGACCAGCCAAAAGCTACCCGAAGCATAGATTGCTATCCCAGGGCGACGATGAGGCGCTGGAGCCTGTACCATCATCGCACAATGCGGCAGGTCGACCACAACTGGGCCTAGGTAAAGCAGCAACTCAAGCCGAACACCAGATCGCCCTACCTCGCAGTAAAAGCGAGAACAAAATAGCTCGGGGTTACACATACGACCGTCAACAAGACTTGGGTAGCAAAGCAGAACACTCAAGAGCGATCTACAGATCGCAAGGACATACCTCGACACATAACGATGGCCACCTATTCGGACGTGACAAACCTAGCCATACCCGGGCCAAAAACCATAAAGGGACTCTAGCGAAGATATGCCACAGTGTGGCCCATCATAGAGGCGCGGCACACCCTCTTTGCTTCACAAATGAAGTAATGGAGCATGAATTCCCAGACGGGATCAAACCCATGAATATCGAATCATACGATGGAACAACGGATCCCGCGGTATGGATCGAGGACTTCTTCCTCCATGTCCACATGGCCCGCGGAGACGACTTTCATGCCATCAAATACCTACCACTAAAACTCAAAGGACCAGCTCAGTACTGGTTAAACAGTCTGCTGGAAATTCTATTAGCAGCTGGGGGGATTTGGAGGACTCCTTTCCTAAAAACTTCCAATGAACATATGTCCGGCCACCAGACGTCGATGACTTAAGTAACATTGTCCAGTAGCCCGGAGAGTCAGCCAGGACGTTCTGGACCAGGTTCCTAGTTAAAAAGAACCAAATCGCGACTGTCCAGACGCGGAGGCCATTGCGGCCTTTAAACATAGCGTCCGGGATGAATGGCCTGCACGCCACCTCGGTCAAGAAGGACCAAGATCCATGATAGCCCTTACCGCTCTGATGACCCGCTTTTGCACGGGAGAAGACAGCTGGCTCGCTCGTAGAAGCAACAGCGCCAGCGCCTCGGGAACTTCCGAAATACGAGACGGCAATGGCAAGCCACGACGAAGCATACACAACAGACGCAATGATAATTAAAGATCGCGCGACACAGCGGTCAACGCTAGATTTAGCCATCCCGAGCCCAGCCAACGGAAAAAACCATTCAAGGCAAACAACGACGGACCATCCAAACTAGACATGATACTGGACCGGCCCTGCCAGATTCATGGCCACCCCAACAAACCAGCTAATCACACCAAAAGAAGCTATTGGGTCCTCAAGCAGGCCGATAGGCTCAAAGCTGGACACAATGGAAATAGGCCACCAGGCAATAGGGACAACGGAGCGGCTCACACCTAAATGCCGGAGGGCGGAAGCAATTTCCCCCTGAAGATCGATCAAATCCGGAACAGAAATAGATGTTTGGCTTCCGCTGCCCATCTCATATACCCGTTAAAACTATACTGCACATACATAATTACGCACTCAAGGTACCATGGGCATCGACGGAAGCACAATACGGACAAGTCTGCAGGCACTCCGGTAACATTCTTTAACCGCTTTCCCATTTCCTTTTGTTTCATTATCTCTTAAAGGCAGGTGGCGCAAAGGGAAATCACCTACGACCGACCCATAGGAGTTCGGATCCATACACTCACCTACGGGGCTACTCCCTTCAAGGATCCCCCTCGATGTGGACAGGCGATGCAGACGTGCGACAGGAGGTCCAAAATAACTTTTTGAAGACCGCACTCTCTTTTCGAGACTGTAACATGCCTTTTTTCCTCTGCTTTCGACCCAGGGCATATCAAATGGCCGGGGTCGTGGCCTTCATGTATATTAAGTAACCATTGGCATATTACTCAGGTCCCAGTTCAAATTATCCGAACTAATCATCCATGTCTTTTCGCAAAATGAATACGCCTCCTATGGTTGTTTCATCAATATACCCCGGGTTAACTTCCGAGGGGCTCGATACGGGAACAAATGAGTTGCCAACAAAGTTTGAACAACTTTTACAGCGTACTTCAGCGTCGCGAGTTTCGCCTTATATGCATCAGCTCTGAATCATGTCTTGGGTCAATAGTTGGGTTGCCCGGCTCCTGTGCTTGCTATCCTACTTTCCGCTCTATCGGCTAGGGTAGTAAAGGGAGAACTACTGCGATTGTGCTACTGGTTCATCCGGTGACACACCTCAGTAGAGAAAGCCGAAACCTGACTATCATGATGCGGCGAGAGCTGGTCAACCACTCGATGACTTATCGGAATCTCTAGCGATTCCTCCGTGTCACACGAAGGACCTCTTTTTCGGTCAATTATGTAAACGCATCGTATGAGTAAGCTGCATACATACTAGGGGCTATGTCGTAGACCCACCGTAAAAATCCTATGGCTAAGTGAAAGTGTTAGCGCCCTATAGTCTGGTTGCCTTGTTCGCCGCATTGACACCTCCTTCACGGACCAAGACGTTGGGTCAAGAGTGTTCATATGTTTTTTTGAACACCCCTGTACTTCCTACAAGGGGGCTAAAGCCGACGACTGGAAAACTTTCAGATTATATTAAAACGGCCGCACAGGAGGAACACAAACTTTCGAGCTGAATACTCAAACAGATTTACTATAAAATTGTCTCATACAATTCTCATACACTTCACTCGAACATTATGTTTTTCGAGCATTGACCCTCTATCAAGCGAGCGGCTACAAGGACATCTTCAAAATAATGCTCTGATTCATGGCGGTCCTTGCCCTTGGGTGGAATCTTCACCGCAACATCGATGGCCTTCATATTCCCCCATAACATCTTGACTCGGGCAAAATCCATCCGTGCACCCTCGATGCACACCGATCGCTTAACAACGTCGATACGCGGCACTTGTCAACAATCCACTGCACCAAGCCGAAGTAACTATTCGGAACAGGCTCAGTTGGCCATAACCGGATTATGACGCTCTTCATGGCGGCACCGGATATTCTATGAAGCCCGACCCACTGGGACATCTACTCATTCAGCAACAGGGGCCGCTTCGAGGCGCCGAACTATGACCAGAAAAGCTTCTCCGTTTCGTACCCGTCTCGTGCCTGATAATACTGCGCCGCATCGGAAGAACTCTTCAGCAAGTCTAAAAACTTGTCTGGAGAACTCCACAATTCGTTAAGCGGAGCATGATAACCCACAAGTATAGGGGATCGCAATAGTTTTCGATAAGTAAGAGTGTCGAACCCAACGAGGAGGTAAAGTTAGAACAAATATTCCCTCAAGTTCTATCGACCACCGATACAACTCTACGCACGCTTGACGTTCGCTTTACCTAGAACAAGTATGAAACTAGAAGTACTTTGTAGGTGTTGTTGGATAGGTTTTCAAGATAATAAAGAGCAAGTAAATACAAAGTAGGGGCTGTTGTAAGTAAAGACACAACAAAGTAAATATAGCGAGTGTGGGAAAGTGGTGGTAGGAGTTGCGAAATTGCCCCTAAGCAATTGACTACTTTACTAGACCAATAGCAAGTATTGTGTGGTAGAGGCCGCTGCTAGCATGTCATCCCTGACTTGGAATTCTATGCACTTATGATTGGAACTATTAGCAAGCATCCGCAACTACTAACGTTCATTAAGGTAAAACCCAACCATAGCATTAAGGTATATTGGTCCCCCTTCAATCACGTATGCATCAATTTCTATGCTAGGTTGAAGCTTCTGTCACTCTTGCCCTCCAATACATAGTCCTATCAACATACAACTAACCCTAGGGTGTGATCCACGCGTGCAATTATATGATGGGCACCAAAGGACAGCAACATAACCACAAGCAAATTAAATCAATCAGAGCAATTCATCAACCACCGATAGGACAACGAAAATCTACTCAGACATCATAGGATGGCAACACATCATTGGATAATAATATGAAGCATAAAGCACCATGTTCAAGTAGAGGGTACAGCGGGTTGCGGGAGAGTGGACCGCTGTAGATAGAGGGGGGAAGGTGATGGAGATGTTGGTGAAGATGGTGGAGGTGTTGGTGTAGATCGCGGTGATGATGATGGGCCCCGGTGGCACTCCGGTGCCACCGGTAGCGAGGGGGAGAGAGCCCCCCTCCTTCTTCTTCTTCCTTGACCTTCTCCCTAGATGGGAGAAGGGTTTCCCCTCTAGTCCATGGCCTCCATGGCATGGGAAGGGCGAGAGCCCCTCCGAGATTGGATCTGTCTCTCTGTCTCTCTCTGTTTCCGCGTTCTCAGATTCTTCCCTTTCACCGTTTCTTATATTCCCGGAGATCCGTAACTCCGATTGGGCTGAAATTATAAAACGATCTCTATCCGGATGTTATCTTTCTTGCGGCGAAAAAAGGGCATCAACCGCCTTACGGGGTGGCCACGAGGGTCAGCGGCGCGCCTGCCTCCCTGGGGCGCGCCCCCTACCTCGTGGGCCCCTCGAGCATCGTCTCGCGTGGATTTTTCTTCCCAAAAATCATATATATACCAAAAAAATCTCCGTCAGTTTTTATCCCATTTGCACTCCGTTTGATATGGATATTCTGCGAAACAAAAAACATGCAACAAATACGAACTGTCACTGGGCACTGGATCAACATGTTAGTCCCAAAAATAGTATAAAAAGATGCCAAAAGTATATGAAAGTTGTAGAATATTGGCATGGAACAATAAAAAATTATAGATACGACGGAGACGTATCAGCATCCCCAAGCTTAATTCCTGCTCGTCCTCGAGTAGGTAAATGATAAAAAATATAATTTTTGATGCGGAATGCTGCATAGCATAATCTTGATTACATATCTAATCATGGCATGAATATTAAGATACGAGTCATTTAAAGCAATAGTCTATCATTTGACATAAAAACAATAATACTTCAAGCCCACCAATAAAGCAATCATGTCTTTTCAAAATAACAAGGCCAAAGAAAGTTATCCCTACAAAATCATATAGTCTGGCTATGCTCCATCCTCACCACACAAAATATTCACATCATGCACAACCCCGATGACAAGCCAAGCACTTGTTTCATACTTTTGACGTTCTAAAACCTTTTCAACTTTCACGCAATACATGAGCGTGAGCCATGGACATAGCACTATAGGTGGAATAGAATATGATGGTGGAGAAGACAAAAAGGAGAAGATAGTCTCACATCAACTAGGTGTATCAACGGGCTATGGAGATGCCCATCAATAGATATCGATGTGAGTGAGTAGGGATTGCCATGCAACGGATGCACTAGAGCTATAAGTATATGAAAGCTCAAACTGAAACTAAGTGGGTGTGCATCCAACTTGCTTGCTCATGAAGACCTAGGGCATTTGAGGAAGCCCATCATTGGAATATACAAGCCAAGTTCTATAATGAAAATTCCCACTAGTATATGAAAGTGATAACTCAAGATACTCTCTATATGAAGAACATGGTGCTACTTTGAAGCACAAGTGTGGAAAAAGGATAGTAGCACTGCCCCTTCTCTCTTTTTCTCTCATTTTTTGTTTTTATTTTATTTTATCTTTTTTATTTTTTTTGGTGGGCTTCTTTGGCCTCTTTTTTTATTTGGGCTTCTTTGGCCTCTTCTATTTTTTTTGTAAAGTCTGAAGTATCATCCCGACTTATGGGGGAATCATAGTTTCCATCATCCTTTCCTCACTGGGGCAATGCTCTAATAATGATGATCATCACACTTTTATTTACTTACAACTCGATATTTCATCTCGATACTAGAACAAAGATATGACTCTATATGGATGCCTCTGGTGGTGTACCGGGTTGTGCAATGATCTAGCATAGCAATGATATCAAAAAACGGACAAGCCATGAAAACATCATGCTAGCTATCTTACGATCATGCAAAGCAATATGACAATGAATGCTCAAGTCATGTATATGATGATGATGGAAGTTGCATGGCAATATATCTCAGAATGGCTATGGAAAGGCCATGATAGGTAGGTATGGTGGCTGTTTTGAGGAAGATATATGGTGGGTTTATGGTACCGGCAAAAGTTGCGCGGTACTAGAGAGGCTAGCAATGGTGGAAGGGTGAGAGTGCGTATAATCCATGGACTCAACATTAGTCATAAAGAACTCCCATACTTATTGCAAAAATCTATTAGTCATCGAAACAAAGTACTATGCGCATGCTCCTAGGGGTATAGATTGGTAGGAAAAGACCATCGATCGTCCCTGACCGCCACTCATAAGGAAGACAATCAATTAATAAATCATGCTCCGACTTCGTTACATAACGGTTCACCATACGTGCATGCTACGGAAATCACAAACCTCAACACAAGTATTTCTACAATCCACAACTACCCACTAGCATGACTCTAATATCACCATATTTATATCGCAAAACTATTGCAAGGAATCAAACATATCATATTCAGTGATATACAAGTTTTATGTAGGATTTTATGACTAACAATGTGAATGACCACTTTCTGTCATCTCTCTAAATAGATATAAGTGAAGCAAGATAGTTCAATTCTTTCTACAAAATATATGCTCATGCTCTAACAAATATAAGTGAAGCAAAAGAGCATTCTACAAATGGCGGTTTTCTATGTAAAGAGAAACAGGCAATCCAAGCTTCAAATGATATAAGTGAAGCACATGAAGCATTCTATAAATCCATACTCAAAAGATATAAGTGAAGTGCATTGAGCATTCTATAAATCAACCAAGGACTATCTCATACCAGCATGGTGCATAAAAGAAAAAATGAAAACTAAATGCAAAAGACGCTCCAAGATTGCACATATCACATGAATGAAACGAATCCGAAAACATACTGATACTTGTTGAAGAAAGAGGGGATGCCTTCCGGGGCATCCCCAAGCTTAGACGCTTGAGTATCCTTGAATATTTACATGGGGTGCCTTGGGCATCCTCAATCTTGAGCTCTTGCCTCTCTTCCTTCTTCTCACATCGAGACCTTCTCGATCATCGAACACTTCATCCACACAAAACTTCAACAGAAAACTCGGTAAGATCTGTTAGTATAATAAAGAAAACCAATTCATATTTTGTTTTTGCATTTTGGCTACTGTAGTATAACTTTTTCATGGCTTAATCCACTAATATAAATTGACAGTTTCATCAAAACAAGCAAACTATGCATCAAAAACAGAATCTGTCTAAAACAGATCAGTCTGTAATAATCTGAACATTCACCATACTTCTGATACTTGAACAATTCTACCAAAATTAGGAAAAATAAACAACTTGTATAGGAAGACAGTGAAAAAAGAATCAGAACCATTTGATGTTCCAGCTAAAAATGTAAAATCGCGCACTACAGACAAAGTTTCTGTCCTGCACCGTACAAACCATCAAGCAAATGTAAACATCCTAAAGGCAAACCTTGGCACATTATTTTTATAATACAATGGAACTGTAAAAGGGGATAATTATTTTTATTGAAAACTTTCGGTAATCAAGATTCACAAAGTTTCCGTGAGCATGAACAAAGTTCAAGGCTAGCTCCCACTTCAACAATGCTTGTCTTTCTCACTTTCGCTTTCCTTTTTAAAAAAGTTTTGGGTTCCCCTATTTATTTTTGTTGTTTTTAAACTATATAAAAGCACTCAACAGAAATAAATGACTCTCTAAAACTTCCGAGTTGTCTCCCTGGCAGCGCTTTCTTTAAAGCCATTAAGCTAGGCATATAGTGCTCAAGTAATGGATCCACCCGGATCCCAAGGTATATCAAAGCCAATTTTAATTAACAATGATTTTTAATTTAGTAGTGAGCACAAAGTAACATATATCATGTAATGAAGAAGTCTAACTCTCTTCCTATGCATCAGCATGTCATAAAAGAACAATTCATGCACACAAAGTAAAGGCCAATGCGTAGTATAAACAGTTTCTTGCAATTTTATCGTATTGGAAACATAGAGAGGTGGAGATATAGTTCCTCTCTCATAATAATTGCAAGTAGGAGAAGCAAGCACATGCATATTATATTAATCAAAATCATCATGTGCAACGGTAAAAGGCAACCCATCAATATAATCCTTAATAAGTGCAAACTTCTCCGATATAGTGTAGTCGGGAGAATTCAAAAAGATAATAGGACTATCATGCGTGGGTGCAATAGCAAAAATATCATGTTTAACATAAGGAACTATAGCAAGTTCATCTCCATAAGCATAATTCATATTGGCATCTTGGCCACAAGCATAGCAAGCATCATCAAAAAGGGATATTTCAAAAGAATCAACGGGATCATAATAGTCATCATAGAAATCATCCTTCGGTAAGCACGAAGGGAAATTAAACAATGTATGAGTTGAAGAGTTACTCTCATTAGAAGGTGGGCACGGGTAGCTAATCCGCTCTTCCTCCTTTTGTTCTTCGCTCTCCTCCTCAACTTTTTCATCCAATGAGCTCACAGTTTCATCAATTTCTTCTTCCATAGACTCCTACAAAATATTAGTCTCTTCTTGGACAGCGGAGTAGTCCTCAATATATAGTTCAACATAGGCATTAGAAGCATAATTATCATAGCAATATTTAAATATGGCAACATTTTCAGATTTGTAAAGAGTAGCATCATACTTTTCAATCAAAGAAGCAATTTCGTAAGCACCCTTAAACGCAACAAATTCTTCAATTCGTTGAACATCATAGTAACTATAAACACCCTTAGAATAAGAGGATACGATTCCATTATCACTAAACAAACATTGGTAGGGAAGGTGTTTCTTAGGGTCTTCAGAACAACAAGTATAATCATATATTTCACATAAAGTCCAAGCATAGCATTGCAAACGATGAATTTGATCCAGTAAAGTTTTCACTTTTTCAGATATTCGGTGTCGCACATAACAAGCACGCTCATCTAAAGATTTGCCCTCAACTAAGCTATTTGGGGTTTCAACACGAGCACATAGGGATCGAAGATGATCCAAGTAATAAGCTTCATCAGTGTGATAGATTTTGAGTGGTTCTTCAACCATTGGTTTAGTAGGTACAACTAATTTTTTTGGTATTTTGCGTTTCCTACCCATAACTAAAGATAGAAAACAACTAAGAACAGCAAATAAAAATTACTTAGTGATAAAGCAAACAAGCACACACGAGAATATTCACCCCACGCTATTGCTCCCCGGCAACGGCGCCAGAAAAAGGTCTTGGTAACCCACAAGTATAGGGGATCGCAACAGTTTTCGATAAGTAAGAGTGTCGAACCCAACGAGGAGCTAAAGGTAGAACAAATATTCCCTCAAGTTCTATCGACCACCGATACAACTCTACGCACGCTTGATGTTCGCTTTACCTAGAACAAGTATGAAACTAGAAGTACTTTGTAGGTGTTGTTGGATAGGTTTGCAAGATAATAAAGAGCAAGTAAATCAAAAGTAGGGGCTGTTGTAAGTAAAGACACAATAAAGTAAATATAGCGAGTGTGGAAAAGTGGTGGTAGGAGTTGCAAAATTGCCCCTAAGCAATTGACTACTTTACTAGACCGATAGCAAGTATTATGTGGGAGAGGCCACTACTAGCATGTCATCCCTGACTTGGAATTCTATGCACTTATGATTGGAACTATTAGCAAGCATCCGCAACTACTAACGTTCATTAAGGTAAAACCCAACCATAGCATTAAGGTATATTGGTCCCCCTTCAATCCCGTATGCATCAATTTCTATGCTAGGTTGAAGCTTCTGTCACTCTTGCCCTCCAATACATACAACTAACCCTAGGGTGTGATCCACCCTAGCAATCATATGATGGGCACCAAAGGACAGCAACATAACCACAAGCAAATTAAATCAATCATAGCAATTCATCAACCACCGATAGGACAACTAGAATCTACTCAGACATCATAGGATGGCAACACATCATTGGATAATAATATGAAGCATAAAGCACCATGTTCAAGTAGAGGGTACAGCGGGTTGCGGGAGAGTGGACCACTGTAGATAGATGGGGGAAGGTGATGGAGTTGTTGGTGAAGATGGCGGAGGTGTTGGTGTAGATCGCGGTGATGATGATGGCCCTCGGTGGCACTCCGGTGCCACCGGAAGCGAGGGGGAGAGAGCCCCCCTCCTTATTCTTCTTCCTTGACCTTCTCCCTAGATGGGAGAAGGGTTTCCCCTCTGGTCCATGGGCTCCATGGCACGGGAGGGGCGAGAGCCCCTCCGAGATTGGATCTGTCTCTCTACCTCTCTCTGTTTTTGCGTTCTCAGATTCTTCCCTTTCACCGTTTCTTATATTCCCGGAGATCCGTAACTCCGATTGGGCTGAAATTTTAACACGATCTCTATCCAGATATTAGTGTTCTTGCGGCGAAAGAAGGGCATCAACCTCCTTACGGGGTGGCCACGAGGGTCAGGGGCCACGAGGGTCAGGGATGCGCCTGTCTCGCGTGGATTTTTCTTCCCAAAAATCATATATATTCCAAAAAAATCTCCGTCAGTTTTTATCCCATTTGGAGTCCGTTTGATATGGATATTCTGCGAAACAAAAAACATGCAACAAACAGGAACTGGCACTGGGCACTGGATCAATATGTTATTCCCAAAAATAGTATAAAAAGTTCCCAAAAGTATATGAAAGTTGTTGAATATTGGCATGGAACAGTCAAAAATTATAGATACGACGGAGACGTATCAGAGCATAGTTCGGATCACTGAACTTAGCCTGTAGCAAAAATGGTTTACCAGCTGCAATCTCCCCAGCTTGCCGGATCTCCTCACGGTCTGCTCTGGATTCAGACCGCGCTTCTCGCGCCTCCCGTAGGGCCCTGTCAAATTTCAGCCGTTTTAGCTTCATTCTCCTTCTCAAGGAGTTCACACTGGCTAGTAGCACTCTTTAGATCGAGCACCATCATGGATATCTTCTCCTTGTCTTGACGCCGAGAAGCTCGTCCGGCTTTTAGCTCAGCCAATGCCTTCTCGGCAGCCACATTACTACACCAGGCTTGCTCCTTGGCCCGGGCTAGTTCCGCCCGAAGAATTTCAACGGCGGCAGCACCATCTGTAGCCAGGCACAACTTTCAGCGTCATGCTTATATCACACAAATGTTTGTGCAAGGACTGCTCCGAATACATACCTTGCGACTCATCAAGACGCATATTGATTAACGTAATGTCATCCCCAGCTACATCAAGCTTCCGTTGCAGCTCGGCCATATCCGAAGTCTGGGAAGTCGCCAGCCTATGTTCAAAGTTAATCAGATTTGTCCTCGGATATTACTTTTCATCCTCCTATTCGCTTCCTATGGGAAGCCAACCTGAGTCTCATGGGCTACTGACTATACACAGGTGTATTTTCAGAATAAAACACAATTGCCCATATTCCAATACAAACCTCGAAGCCTCTCAGCAGACTCGCAAAGGCCTCATTCAATCCGCTCATTGCGGATAGGAACTTTTTATCCACCGTACCCATCAAGGTACGATGTTCCTCTGAAAGGGACGCCTGCCGCAGCATGTTCGTCAAGATATCCGGTGCCTCTGGGTCTCCGGAGGCAGCCATGAGAGTATGGTCACCCTTTGAAGGGATCCGTTTATTTGTATCCGCCCACATTCCGAATTGTTCTGGGTCTCCATTATTGTTCCCCGGACCCTGGGCCGCCGAAGTATCACCTTCATGTAGCGTCCTCGTCATCCCTTGCACCACTTCTTGGTCGGGGGAGACCCTCCTCGACGACACCTTAAGGTCGTCTGCCCTATTGGACGGAGAAACCGGTGGGGGCGTCTCGCTTTCCATCATCTCCGGGAGAAGGACCCCCGAGGAAGAGGATTGTTGAAGCAAACTGTGCGCTAGACTACAAAAACAAAATATATTCCAGGCATCATAAGAAAGGAACGAGATTGGTTTAAAACAGCCTTGTTCAATTACGATTTGGCCGGAGGCTTGTCCTCGTCAGGAGACTACGCTTCGATGTCCTCCAGGCCCGGGCCACCCCCCGGAGGCGTCTTTCCTCGCTTAGGAGCCTGCTTCTCCCAATCTTCGGAGGCGGCCCTCTTCTTCCTGGGAGGGAAGGAGATAATGGCCCCCCTTTACTTTTGTCTTCGAATGAGGGGATTTTTATTCCTCCGGACACAAAGTCCGAGGTTCCCTGGGAATAGAGGCCACCCTTGGTCCTCTTGCGCTTCGCCTCGTCCTCCTTCTCCGGTATCTGGTATGGTGCTGGGGCCAACATCCTTGTTAGGACAGGATTTGCTAGACCCTCGGGCAGAGGCGCCGAATATATAATCAGTTCCGCCTTCTTCATACAGCCCTGGAAAAAGATAGCTTGGTCAGTACCATATTACTATATGCATGACCACAAAGTATTCGAAAGCCGAGTGCTTATCAGGGTATCCGGACGATTACAGTTAAGGCTCGCATCCTCAGCAGTATCCGGCCAATGTTTCCGCTTCTCGAAAAACAACTTCCACATCCCTTCATGTGTGGCACCGAAGAAGTGTTGGAGGGTTTGTGGTCCTTCTGGATTAAACTCCCACATGGGGCGAGGCCTGCGCTAGCAGGGCAGTATTCGGCGAACTACCCTCACTTGGATCACACTAACAAGATCGATATCTCTCTCTAGGGGGGTTCGGATGCGGCTTTGTAACTTCTGCACTTCATCCACTGATCCCCATTCTAGCCCATTGTTGACCCATGACACGAGCTGTAATGGTGGGCCAGGATGGAAGATGGGAGAAGCTACCCATTTAGCACTGCGGGGCTCCATAATATAAAACCACTCCCACTGCCAGTAATTGGAAGTCTCAAAAAAACAACCTTTTGGCTAGGGAGTGTTGGCGAGTTGGCTCATGGTAGCACCGCCGCACTCCGCCTGTTCCCTGTCGACTACCTTCGTCTTCACACTAAAGGTTTGGAGCCATAAGCCAAAGTGTGGGGGGATTCCAAGGAAGGCCTCGCATGTAATGATAAACGCCGAAACATGGAGGATAGAGTCCGGGGCAAGACGTGAAAATCTAGTCCGTAATAAAACATTAGCCCTCGGACAAAGTGGTGAAGAGCAAATCCTAAACCCCGAAGGAAGTGGGAGACGAATACCACCCTCTCGTCGGAGCTGGGGGTCGGGATAACTTGTCCTTGAGTGGGAAGTCCATGGCGGATCTCTGTGGTCAGATATCTAGCTGCCCGAAGCTTTGTGATATCCTCCTCTGTAACGGAGGAAACCACCCATCGGCCTTGTGAGCGGGATCCGGACATGATGGGAAGGCTGAACGCAATGGAGTCGAACCTTGGGTGTTGGAACTCGGGGTTGGGGAGGTTTAGGAGAGGTTTGGCATAAAGAGACGGCCTTTGGTTCCTTTATATACACCTCCGGTATCGAACGTTTCATCGTGAAGCCTAAGAACCTGCCTATTCCTAAGGAATCTTTCTCGTAGGATGGTTGGGTTACCCACGCTCATATTAATGAAAATCCCGTGATAAGGGGATGCGATCTTTGCTTTGACAAGACATGCCAACGACAACCACGTCTCAAAACGTGGGGCGAAAAACGGTTCAAAATGATGACCGGACAGGCATGACGTCACATTACTAAAGTTGTCAGCAGATTGGACTCGCGTGTTATTATATTCTCAATATAGTTTTGTGTGATGTCTGTTACAGGTCCGGACACGATCAATTCGTCTGGAGACTATTCGGGAGTTTAGAAGGAGGAACCCGCCTTGAAATGCCGAAGACAGCAGTACGCGATGGATACCTTGTCATTGAAGCCAGGTTCAGGGGCTACTGAGGGAGTCTTGGACTAAGGGGTCCTCGGGCGTCCGACCTGTTATCTATGGGCCGTACTGATGGGCTGTGAAGATATGAAGACCGAAGACTGTACCCGTGTCCAGATGGGACTCTCCCTGGCGTGGAATGCAATCTTGGCGAACAACTATGAAGATTCCATCTTATGTAACCGACTCTATGTAACCCTAGATCCCTCCGATATCTATATAAACTGGAGGGTATAGTCCGAAAAGGATATACTCAATACTGCAGTCATACAGGCTAGACTTCTAGGGTTTAGCCATTACGATCTCGTGGTAGATCAACTCTTGTAATACTCATACTCATCAATATCAATTAAGCAGGACGCACTACAAAAAAAAGACACATCCCTGACAATTTGGGCCGAACGAATTTTTTCTCTCTCATACATATGACACTTCTATGATGATAATTGTGACAAAACCCGGTATCATCATAGATGTGGTGGGATCCTACTTCTATGACAAAAAATCATGACAGAAAATGGGCTTTTCGTCCTGGGTGGGCCGGATACGCAGCTGCATGACATTCTTTGGGCCGTCCATGATGGAAAAGCCATGGTATAAACGAGGGCGAGGAAAATTTCGGGGAGTTCCCGGTTACGGTGGGAGGTCGGGGCCGAGTGATGCGCGCTTCTCTCGTACACGTACGCGCGTGTGTGCGAGGCGTTGGCTCTAACTGAACCCGAGCGAGGCGTTGGGCTCTAACTGAACTCGAGCGATTGCACTGCAGGCTACGTGTTACTGAACCCGAGCGATCGATCGATGGCTGTTAACTGAACCCGATCGAGCGATTCCATCGCTACTGCTACAAACTAAAGCCGATCGATGCTGCCTCTGGATGAAC
>NC_041392.1:38012953-38016121 GCF_002162155.2 Triticum dicoccoides
AGTTCCCAGTGGGGGTGAATGAACAGGACCCTGTGGTGTTGCCTCTGGATGAACAGGACCCCGATCGATCGAGCCAGTTGGGGCTGGATGAACAGGACCCCGTGGAGGGCTGGATGAACAGGACCACCCCCTGGATGGTAGGATGAACAGTGGACAGTGGAGGGCAGGATGAACAGTAGCCCGTGGAGGGGTGGTTGAACAGGAGCCCGTGGAGAGGGCCGGTTGAACAACAGCCATTAGAGTAGCACGTGGTGGAGGCTGGATGAATAGGAGCCCGTGGATGAACAGTCGCAGGTGGAGGCTGGAGGAGGTCGACGGTGGATGAACAGTAGCTCGTGGAGGCTGGAGGGGGTCGACGGTGGAGATGAACAATATCCCGTGGAGTCCCATTTTGCGGCACGCCACACACCTCCCGATGAACAGGACCCCCGTCTCGACCGTAGCGCTCCAACACAAGTTCGTTTCCTCCGTTTTGCGGTATGCCACACCCCTCCCAACGAACAGGACCCCCGTTTCGACCGTAGGAGGTCCGTTTCCTCCGTTTTGCGGTATGCTAGACCCCTCCCGATCAACAGGACCCCGTTCCGAATGTAGGACGTCCGTTTCCTCCATTGTGCGGTACGCCAGGCCTCGTTTCCATCGCCTGTTCCATCCAAGCCCTCCCAATGAACACGACCACGCATTCTGTTCCGACCCAGCCGGTTGGCTCCCACGCGTTCTGTTGCCTCCCAATGAACACGACGCATTCAGTTGCCTCCCCATGAACACGACGCATTCCGTTGCCTCCCCATGAACACGATGACGACGCTGTTTCTCCGTTCCGACCCAGCCATGTACACGAGCCCTGGCCATACGTATGCGCGAGTAGGCGTTCGAGAACCCACCTGTATGTACACATACGTGGTCATATTTTCTTTCTTGCACCCTAGCCGTTGTACGTACGTGTACATGCTACGTGCGCGCCTCTACTACGACACGTGCAGGCCTCTACATCGACCAGTATGTACGTACATGTTCACGACCAGAATGACAATGCTACATACGCTTCGACCAGGTGGGTCCCGACTGTCAGGCACTTCCTTGCCTGTGAAGATGTAGCTGGTGGGTCCCAGCAGTCATGGGGCGAATCATTTTTTTTGCACGGACGCACCTCCTTCCATGCAAAGATGTAGCTGGTGGGTCCCAGCACTCAGGGGGAATTGTTTTTTCATGAAATACAGTGGCCCTTCCGGTGGGTCCCAGCTGTCAGGTGGAGGAATCATTATTTTCCGCGTAATAAGGAGGCACTTCCTTGCTGCGGCTGTGGACCCAGCTGTCAGCCTCTCCACGTATAGTCCACGTCTGATGGAAGTCGTTCCTTGACCATGTTGACCACGCCGCGCCGAGAGCACCAGAGCGGTGGACGACGGCGAGGCCTAGGAAGGGGACGACACAGAGGCAGGGAAGACTCGGCAGTTGTTTCCCACACTGAGGGGAGTACGACTGTACGAGGGTTTACTGGTTCGTCTGGCATCGCCGGAGAATAACAGTAGGTGAGTAGAGGGATGGCTAGGCCAGCGATGGGAGTACGGTCGGGCGGTGAGGCCTGCCGGCAGCACAGCCGGCCACGAGGAGGAAGGAGCAGGCAGTCCCGTCGGCGCTTGTTTGAGAGGCTAGAGCAGGAAGAGCAGAGATTGAAGAAGCACGACGGTCGTTGGATGGACATCCAACAGTCAGTGCTTGTGCATCAACCTTTTTTTAGGAAAGGCTCAAATATGTGGAAAACAGCATACAGCCCGTCTACCATTATTTCTAATAATTTACAGTCCATTTTCTAATTCTTAGGGTTTTTTTGGAGCTCATATTCTTTTTGTTAGCATTACAGCCCATATTCTGGCAACGGTTAAAAAATTATACGAAATTTTGCATATTTCGGTGCGGTCCGAACTGTTTTTAATCCCAAAATTTCGACTCACATTCAAACTAATTTTAAAAATAAATGTATATCAATATAAAATCCAACAAATTCTCCATGCATAAAAATTTATTTAGTTGAAAATCTTGAAATGAAAAAAAAGAGAATTGAAACTAATTGTCGGTTTGATGTGTTTTAAAAATGTACAACCCATTTCTCATTATTGATGGGCCATTTTCTCGGCCAACCGAATGAAAGCTCTCCCCGTCTTGAAAGATTTGCAGCCCAACAGGCCTGACAAAGCGACTTGCTTTGCAAATCACAAAAAAACTGGGCTGTGGTCGTGGACCCAGCTGTCAGCCTCTCCACGTATAGTACTCTTCCCATGGAAGTTGTTCCTTGACCACGCTGACCACGCCGCGCGGAGAGCACCACGGCGTGTCGGCGCGGAGAGCACCATGGCGCGGAGAGCACCATAGTACTCTTCCCGTGTCCGGATGGGACTCTCCCTGGCGTGGAATGCAATCTTGGCGAACAACTATGAAGATTCCATCTTATGTAATCGACTCTATGTAACCCTAGATCCCTCCGATATCTATATAAACTGGAGGGTATAGTCCGGAGAGGATATACTCAATACTGCAGTCATACAGGCTAGACTTCTAGGGTTTAGCCATTACGATCTCGTGGTAGATCAACTCTCGTAATACTCATAGTCATCAATATCAATCAAGCAGGACGCACTACAAAAACAAGACACATCCGTGACATTTTGGGCCGAACGAATTTTTTTTTTGTCATACATATGACACCTCTATGATGATAATTGTGACAAAACCCGGTATCATCATAGATGTGGTGGGCTCCTACTTCTATGACAAAAAATCATGACAGAAAATGGGCATTTCGTCCTAGGCAGGCCGGATACGCAGCTGCATGACATTCTTTGGGCCGTCCATGATGGAAAAAACCGTGGTATAAGCGAGGGCGAGGAAAATTTCGGGGAGTTCCCGGTTACGGTGGGAGGTCGGGGGCCGAGCGATGCGCGCTTCTCTCGTACACGTATGCGCGTGTGTTTACGAGGCGTTGGCTCTAACTGAACCCGAGCGAGGCGTTGGGCTCTAACTGATCCCGAGCGATTGCACTGCAGGCTACACGTTACTGAACCCGAGCGATCGATCGATGGCTGTTAACTGAACCCGATCGAGTGACTTCATCGCTACTACTACAAACTAAAGCCGATCGATGCTGCCTCTGGATGAACAGTGAGCATT
>NC_041392.1:38016299-38019086 GCF_002162155.2 Triticum dicoccoides
CAGTGGGGGCGAATGAAAAGGACCCCGTGGTGTTGCCTCTGGATGAACAGGACCCCGATCGATCGAGCCGGTTGGGGCTGGATGAACAGGACCCCGTGGAGGGCTGGATGAACAGGACTACCCCGTGGAGGGTAGGATGAACAGTAGACGGTGGAGGGCAGGATGAACAGTAGCCCGTGGAGGGGTGGTTGAGCAGGAGCTCGTGGAGAGGGCTCGTTGAACAGCAGCCGGTGGAGTAGCGCGTGGTGGAGGCTGGATGAACAGGAGCCCGTGGATGAACAGTCGCGGGTGGAGGCTGGAGGAGGTCGACGGTGGATGAACAATAGCTCGTGGAGGCTGGAGGGGGTCGACGGTGGAGATGAACAATATCCCGTGGAGTCCCGTTTTGCGGTACGCCACACACCTCCCGATGAACAGGACCCCCATCTCGACCGTAGTGCTCCAACACAAGTCCGTTTCCTCCGTTTTGCGGTACGCCACACCCCTCCCGACGAACAGGACCCCCGTTGCGACCGTAGGAGGTCCGTTTCCTCAGTTTTGCGGTATGCCAGACCCCTCCCGATCAACAGGACCCTGTTCCGAACGTAGGAGGTCCGTTTCCTCCGTTGTGCGGTACGCCAGGCCTCGTTTCCATCGCCTGTTCCGTCCAAGCCCTCCCAATGAACACGACCACGCATTCTGTTCTGACCCAGCCGGTTGGCTCCCATGCGTTCTGTTGCCTCCCGATGAACACGACGCATTCTGTTGCCTCCCCATGAACACGACGCATTCCGTTGCCTCCCCATGAACACGACGCATTCTGTTGTCTCCCCATGAACACGATGATGATGTTGTTTCTCCGTTCTGACCCAGCCATGTACACGAGCCCTGGCCATACGTATGCGCGAGTAGGCGTTCGAGACCCCACCTGTATGTACACATACGTGGCCGTATTTTCTTTCTTGCACCCTGGCCGTTGTACGTACGTGTACATGCTACATGCGCGCCTCTACTACGACACGTGCGCGCCTCTACATCGACCAGTATGTACGTACACGTTCACGACCAGAATGACAATGCTGCGTACGCTTCGAACAGGTGGGTCCCGACTGTCAGGCACTTCCTTGCCTGTGAAGATGTAGCTGGTGGGTCCCAGCAGTCACGGGGCGAATCGTTTTTTTGCCCGGACACACCTCCTTCCATGCGAAGATGTAGCTGGTGGGTCCCAGCACTCAGGGGGAATCGTTTTTTTTTGCGAAATACAATGGCCCGTCCGGTGGGTCCCAGCTGTCAGGTGGAGGAATCATTCTTTCCCGCGTAATAAGGAGGCACTTCCTTGCTGCGGCTGTGGACCCAGCTGTCAGCCTCTCCATGTATAGTCCACGTCCGATGGAAGTCGTTCCTTGACCACGTTGACCACGCCGCGCCGAGAGCACCAGAGCGGTGGACGACGGCGAGGCCTAGGAAGGGGACGACACAGAGGCAGGGAAGACTCGGCAGTTGTTTCCCACGCGGAGGGGAGTACGACTATATGAGGGTTTACTGGTTCGTCTGGCATCGCCGGAGAATAACAGTAGGTGAGTAGAGGGATGGCTAGGCCAGCGATGGGAGTACGGTCGGGCATTGAGGCCTGCACGGCAGCACAGCCGGCCGCGACGAGGAAGGAGCAGGCAGTCCCGTCGGCGCTTGTTTGAGCGGCTAGAGCATGAAGAGCAGAGATTGAAGAAGCACGACGGCCGTTGGATGGACATCCAACAGTCAGTGCTTGTGCGTCAACCTTTTTTTAAGGAAAGCCTCAAATATGTGGCAAACAGCATACAACCCATCTACCATTATTTCTAATAATTTACAGTCCATTTGGTAATTCTTAAGGGTTTTTTTGCAGCTCATATTCTTTTTGTTAGCATTACAGCCCATATTGTGGCAACGGTTAAAAAATTATATGAAATTTTGCATATTTCGGTGCGGTCCGAACTGTTTTAATCCCGAAATTTCGACTCACATTCAAATTGATTTTAAAAATAAATGTATATCAATATAAAATCCAACAAATTCTCCACGCATAAAAATTAATTTAATTTAAAATCTTGAAATGAAAAAAAGAGAATTGAAACTAATTGCCGGTTTGATATGTTTTAAAAATGTACAACCCATTTCTCATTACTGATGGGCCATTTTCTCGGCCAACTGAATGAAAGCTCTCCTCGTCTTGAAAGATTTGCAGCCCAACAGGCCTGACAAAGCGACTACTTGGCAAATCACAAAAAAACTGGGCTGTGGTGGTGGACCCAGCTGTCAGCCTCTGCACGTACAGTACTCTTCCCATGGAAGTCGTTCCTTGACCACGTTGACCACGCCGCGCGGAGAGCACCACGGCGGTGGACGACGGCGAGGCCTAGGAAGGGGACGACGCGGCAGTGGAAGCCCACGCGGAGAGGACTACGAGGGTTCACTGGTTCGGCTGCGGTGTGACGCTGCCGTCGCCGGAGGGCCTTGCCAGCGGTGGGAATAGTAGTGGGCGGTGAGGCCTCTACGGCAGCACAGCCGGCCACAGGAGGCAGGAGCATGCGGCATGACCGGCGCTGCTTTGGGCGGCTGGAGCAAGAAGACCAGAGGTTGAAGAAGCACTACGGCCGTTGGATGGATATCGTACGGTCACTGGAACTAGAATCATTCATATTGACTAAGTTGACAAAGCCCTTCGTCCCCGTCAACTTAGTAGGCCCACAAGTCACGTTCCCAGCAAGGTGGGTCCCAGCTTGCTGGGGGAGTATTCATTTTTTTGTGCGTAATAAGGAGGCACTTCCG
>NC_041392.1:38019292-38028139 GCF_002162155.2 Triticum dicoccoides
CCCGTTCGGTGGGTCCAAGCAGTCAGGGGGAAACGATTTTTTTCGCAAAATACTTGTGGCCCGTCCGGTGGGTCCCCACTGTCAGGTGGAGGAATAATTATTTTGCACGTAATAAGGAGGTACTTCCTTGCTGCGGACCCAGCTATCAGCCTGTCCACGTACAGTCCACGTCTGATGGAAGTTGTTCCTTGACCACGTTGACCATGCTGCGCTGAGAGCACCAGGGCGGTGGACGACGGCGAGGCCTAGGAAGGGGACGACATGGAGCCGGGGAAGACGGTAGTGGATGGCCACGCGTAGAGGAGTACGAGGGTTCACTGGTTCGCTGTGGTGTGAGGCTGCTGTCGCTGTAGAATAACAGGGGGTGTGGGTGAGTAGAGGGATGGCCTGGCCAGCGGTGGGAGTAGTAGGGGTGGTGAGGCCTCGGCCGCATCGCAGCCGGCCACGGGAGGCAGGAGCACGAGGCACGACCGGCGCTGGTTTGGGCGGCTGGAGCAAGAAGACCAGAGGTTGAAGAAGCACTACGGACCTTGGATCGACATCGTATGGTCATTGGAACTAGAATCGTGCATATTGACTAAGATGACAAAGCCCTCCGTCCCTGTCAACTTAGTAGGCCCACAAGTCAGCCTGCCACTAAGATGGGTCCCAGCTAGCAGGAGGGTATTCATTTTTTGCGTAATAAGGAGGCACTTTCGGTGGGTCCGAGCTGACAGCAGGGGGAACGTTTTTTCGCGAAATACGGTGGCCCGTCGGGTGGGTCCCAGCAGTCAGGGGCAAACATTTTTTTCACGATATACTGGTGGGCATCCGGTGGGTCCCTGCTATGAGGTGGAGGAATAATTATTTTCCGCGCAATAAGGAGGCACTTCCTTGTGGCTGTCGTGGACGCAGCTGTCAGCCTCTCCACGTACAGTATTCTTCCGATGGAATTCGATCGTTGACCACATTGACCACGCCGCACCGACAACACCACGGCGGTGGACGATGGCGAGGCCTAGGAAGGGGACGGCGTGGAGCCGCGGAAGACGCGGCAGTAGATGCCCACGCGGAGAGGAGTACGAGGGTTCACTAGTTCGGCTGCGCTGCCGACGCCGCAGAATAAGAGGGGGTGTGGGTGAGTGGAGTGGAGGGATGGCCTGGACAGCGGTGGGAGTAGTATGGGGGCGGTGAGGCCTCCGCGGCAGCACAGCCGGCCACAGGAGGCAGGAGCAGGCGGCACGACTGACACTACTTTGGGCGGCTTGAGCAAGAAGACCATAGGTTGAAGAAGCACTACGGCCGTTGGATGGACATCGTATGGTCAGTCGAGCTAGAATCGTGCATATTGACTAAGTTGAAAAAGCGCTTCGTCCCCGTCAACTCAGTAGGCCCACTATACTGGGTCCCAGCTAGCAGGGGGAGTATTCATTTTTTTTGTGCGTAATATGGAGGCACTTCCTTGCGTCCGAAGATATAGCTGGTGGGTCCGAGCTGTCAGCAGCGGTAACATTTTTTCGCGAAATACAGAGGCCGTTTCAGTGGGTCCCAGATGTCAGTTGGAGGAAATCATTATTTTGCGTGTAATAAGGGGGCATTTCCTTGCGTGCGGCCGTGGACACAGCTGTCAGCCTCTCCACGTACAGTCCACTTCAGATGCATGTCGGTCGTTGACCATGCTGACCACGCCACGCCGAGAGCACCAGGGCGGTGGATGACGGCGAGGCCTAGGAAGGGAACAACACGGAGGCAGGGAAGACTCGGCCGTTGTTTTTGTTTCCCACGCGGAGGGGAGTACGACTGTACGAGGGTTTACTGGTTTGTCTGCCGTTGCCAGAGAATAACAACAGGTGTGGGTGAGTAGAGGGATGGCTAGGCCAGCGATGGGAGTACGGTGGGGCGGTGAGGCCTGCGCAGCAGCACAGCCGGCCGTGGGGAGGAGGGAGCAGGCAGTCCCGCCGGCGCTTGTTTGAGCGGCTGGAGCAGGAAGAGCAGAGATTGAAGTAGCACGACGGCCGTTGGATGGACATCCAACAGTATACAGGCCATCTGTGAAAAGCCTCAAATCTGTGGAAAACAGCATACAACCCATCTGCCATTATTTCAAATAATTTACAGCCCATTTGCTAATTCTTACGGGGTTTTTTGAGCCCATATTCTTTATGTTAGCATTACAGCCGATATTGTGGCCACGGTTAAAAAATTATACGAAATTTTGCATATGTCGGTGCGGTCTGAACTGTTTTTAATCCTGAAATTTCGAGTCACATTCAGACTGATTTTAAAAATAAATGTATATCAATATAAAATACAATAAATTGTCTACGCATAAAAATCAATGCAATTTAAAATCTCGAAATGAAAAAAATATATTTGAAAATAATTGCCGGTTTGATGTGTTTAAAAAATGTACAACCCATTTCTCATTACTGATAGGCCATTTTCTCGGCCAGCCGAATGAAGCTCTCCTCGTCTTGAAAGATTTGCAGCCCAACAGGCCTGATAAAGCGACTTACTTGACAAATCACAAAAGAACTGGGCTAGCCATTTTCAGAAAGAAAAAAACTACTGGGCTGGTCTATGGTAAACATAAAAGAAAAGGCTGTCTAGACAGACCAGAGTGTCCCGCACAGCCCAGTTGACACCTTGCTTCCGTCTCAAAAACAAATTAGATAAATGCCACTCCAATTATGACGATTCATAAAAATGCCACTGCAATTTCCAAACTTTGAAAAATGCCACCACAATTTTTGCAAACTTTGAAAAACGCCACTGCAGTTTGCAAACTTTGAAAAACGCCACTCCAGACTTCGAAAAATGCCACTAGAAATGGCATGAAATGGCATTTTTCAAAGTTTGTAAATTGCAGTGGCATTTCTCGGATACACCAGATTTGGAGTGGCATTTATCAAATTAACCCAAAACAAAAATAACTGGGCGAGCTGCTGGGTCCCTGGTGTCAGCCGCTCGCTGTGCAATTCTCTCATTTATTGACTATGTTGACATTGGCATGGGACCCAGATGTCAGAAATCCACTAGGAGGAGCCATTTTTTTATTGGCTTGAAATAAGGAGGCACTTGCTTGCGTACTGCCATGACCTTGGCGGGTCCCTGCTGTCATCCTCTCCACATACAGTACCAGTTAGTCGTGCTTCAAAACTGATCAGCACGCCATTAAAAAAATAAAGGTCGATAACTAATGTGGCACCTCGGGCCAACGCGGCCAGATCGCATTTTGCATGAGAAATTACACACCATGTTTCGTTGACATGTGGTCCCGTTCCAACATATCAGCGATACGATGGCGAATAGTAGGAGTATTTCCGAACGGACGTGTAGGCCAGGACGCCTCTTTGTGAACCGTGCCAAACTCGCAACCGTCCACCGACTCTTTGCCTTTCCCTCTCGATTTGGAACTGCTGTCGCACGCTCTTCCTCTCCCTCCTCCATTTTCCTCCAGCCCTTCACCCTTTCTTCTGCCATTGTTCGATCATCTTCTCCATGGAGGGAACAGGTCGGAAATGACCCGGTTATTATTTCCCCGATCTGAAAGATGACGTGGTGGGGGAACTCATTGATCGGTGCGATGTCATCACCTCAGCTAGCATGGCAGGTTCGTTCAAGCCCATTCTCGACTCAACTAATAACATCATTACAAAGAACCCAAGAGTCAAGGAGCGGTTTGATCTCCCCTATCTTCTTCGCTGTGACCCTGATGACTGGCGCCGGCACGACGGAGACCTCGCCCTGTGCAAGTTGATGCCGCTTGATAATGATATGTATGATGTTAAGATGCCATCGCTTCAGGGCAAGGCTTGGGCGGGCGCAAATGGAGATTGGGTTGTTTACATTGGGTCCAACTGCGAGTGGGAACTTGTGAATGTGTACACTCATCACTGGGTTCCACTTCCAAAAATCTCAGCACACTGCCCAGAGGTTGAGCACACTGATAACGTACGCGCTTTAAAATACGATCATGGTGACTGTCTTCTACGGAAGATAGCAATTTGTCGAGTTCCCAACCGCTCTTGGAATTACAACAACTATGAAGTTGTTGCTATCTTCGACAAGCTTGTTTCCATCGTTAGTGGTTTGACTCGATGGACATTGCTCAAAAATCAGTTTCTGTGCACGAATGAGTACTGTGATGCAATTCAATACGAGGGCCTTGTGTTTGCTGCCACCACTCGTGGCACTCTTTTTGCATGGTGTCCTCGTAGTTTCGGTACGTTTGTCTTCCATCGTAATTATAATTGTTTCATCCACATGCATGTGGGTTAGTAAGTTTCCCTTTACTAGTTAACCTTCTTCTTATGTTTCCAGGGTCCTGTGAACATCCCACCACCTATACTTGAAAAAATTTATAATCAAGGGGGAGATGCCGATGGTGATGATCACGAGCAGTGCCCATATACTCTGTGGCGCCTGGCAACTAATTCTGATGGATCACCTCTTCTTGTGTGTATACAGCCCACTGATGATGTTACTGCTAAGGAAGCAGGTGTCTCCCATGGTCGCACTCTCCGGACCTATTCCAACACCCGTTGCATGGTCTTGGAGAAAACTCGCTCTTCCTTGGACAAAACTATCCGATGATGGTGAAAGGCGATCCAACTGCTATTGACACATTTATGAGAAGCAACTGTGTCTATACCTCAGACATTTGGGTGGTTCCCTACCCTGGTACTGATATAGTAGGCCGCTTCAGCCTGGATGATCAGTCCTGCGTTGGTCTCCAGATTGACAACGGATGGCCCATCCCAGAGAATCACTTGTGGTTCAAAGCAAGCGTTTCCGATGCCACGGAATGGTTGAGTTGAAGTTCATTTCATGTCTTGTTATTTGTTGTGTGGTGAAAACTTTAGTATTTATAATGTATCCTCGTGGTCGATGTGGGTTGATGACCTATTGTATGTAATAAAATGATATGCCTGTGATAAACTTACTAAATTTATGAATGGCTTTCGAGTCGCTTCTCTGACTGAGTGGTGCGATGAGGCAAAATATATTTTCCGAATACATAATTGTACATGCATTGCAACGGGTTATCGGATGAGGCCAATCAACAATAGTAGTACACTATTTGTACTAGCTTCACATGCTTCGCGCGTCGGGCAGGTGTTTTTACTGTAGCCATATGTTAATGTGTTCGCTGTACGTAACCAGCACCTCGAATCCTCGATACTAGTACTATATAGTAGGAGTAAGTAGTAGGAGTAGTAGGGTGGCACGGGCCCGAACAAGCATTCACGTCCAGGAGTACGACACACGCCACCACCACGACATCCATCTGACACCACATTATTTCTTGGAGTCCGTGCTAGAGCAATCTCTTCAACCTCGTCGTTTCTCTAACTTCAGCCATCGCGCGGCGGGCGAGGTGGGGGTTTGCCGATAGTCGGTTTCTTTAACTGCGGTCCCACTTGTAAGGCCAACTCCTACGCACGACCCCAAACGGACCTCCATTTTGCACGAACTCCAACGATAATTTTGACTTGAAAAGCAAGACCAAAGAAAACAAGAACCACAAGAATACATTTTACAACTCCTGTAAGTTGGATTAGTGCCTTCTCGATGCATTCATTGTTGATCTACGGAGGCTCGATCTTGCGTGCTTCTTTCTTCTTCGAGTGTAAAGAAGTAGACATTGCTTCCTCGCATCTAGTCTCATGTCTAGACTCTATTCTAGTAGGAGTATCAACAAGTGCACTAATCTCATCCGAGAGTAGAACCGAAGATTTTGTCGGGTTCTTCCTCCTTTTGCCGACATGTGGGACATCCAGCATCCAGGTCGTGTCATGAAATAAAATAGAGTGGTAGTTGATGCCATGAGATGTGCATCTTTGGTTAAACTATAAATAGAATCTTACTACTCTTGAGTAACTCCAAAGTCGGCCACCGAAGATCTTTATTGGATTTGTTTTTCATCACCAGCATGTCGAAGTGAAAGATGTGCAGGTTCAGTGGGTCCTCTTCAGTTTTCACTGACATGTGGGGCCGCATGTGAGCAAACAGACGATGGGCTCCGCATGTCCGCTGGCTGGCTGAGAAGAGAGATAGAGGAGGGCTGAGCATGGACTGCAGGAAATTTGTTCTATGTACCTCGATATAGGCTCGATATAGCGGGGTGGCATGGGCCATAACTAGCATTCACGTCTAGCAGTACGGCACACGCCACCCACACGAGTCCCATCCGACACCAATTTTCTTGGAGTCCGTGCTACAGCCATCTCTTCTCCCTCCTGTTTTCTCAGCCATCGCGCGGTGGGCGGGGTGGGGGTTTGCCGATAGTCGGTTTGCTCAACTGTGGTCCCACTTGTAAGTGAAAATGCAACGCCGCACACATTCCCGCTTGAGCGGCGTGCCGGACCAACCGTGTGGGGGTGCGACGCAACACGGCAGGCTTTTCCTTTTGAACTCATAACTTGTAAAATCTGGTTCTGCTCCATGGCGTGACCGGTAGATAGAAAATAATGATTTTGCCTAGAGTAATGATAAGTTTGGTTCTGGCGCCATTCATGCATGGAGTACGTACGAAAATTATGAAGTTGATGCGACAGGTAAGATACTTACTGTAGTATCATATACTACTACATGGATTTGATGGAAAGATAAAAATACATACGGATCCATCAACTTTCAACGACATCCTCACGCCTTAGTGCGCCGGGTCACCAACCGACGTGTGAGGAGCAGCAGCGTTAGCGGCGAGCTCAACGTGCTTCTGAACAGTGTCGTCCAACGTTGTCCTACGCTCCAAGAAGGCCAGCATCCTATCGTCCTCCTCTTGCATGTAGTAGTCCTTGTGGATGATTTGCGCGTAGACGTGGGTGATTATGTCAAAGGTGTCTTGCTGCGCCAGGCGCTGCGCAGCAAGTGCGACCTCGAGGTGGACATTCTCCTGCGCGACGGCAGGCAGTCGCAGGGCCACCAGTGCATCGAAGAGGTTGTTACCATAGTGGCCGGTGAGGGTGGCGGGCATCGCAGAGCCTGGGCGCGTCGGCTGGAGGCTTACGTCAAAGTCATCCGCAAGCTTCTCGACGACGGTGAACTTGTAAGGAAACCGACGAGGACCTCGTCGAACAAGGAGACGAAGTTGTCTTCCAAGCAGGCACTCGCCCTGGCGGCCTCAAGCAATACTACCTGGAGACCTTCCTCGGCAGGCCGCAGGCTGGCGTCGTGGACCATCTGGCACAGCTGGCTGATGCTCGCGCTCATCGCCTCCATGGGTCTAGCGTAGCTTCTAGTCAACTGATCTTGCGATCCGAGTGATCACTCAACCCTTGGTTAGCGTGCGTAGGTGCGTAGGATTTCGTACTACTCCTCGGCACACTACTGCACCTGCCTTTGGCTGTATGATAGGTGGGCCAGCCACCCCCTGGGGCCACGTGTCATTCACCCAAAGGCAGTTGTCGTAAGTCAATGAAGCTGCGTCCCCCTCCGGGCCGGTGCAGTATAGTCATCTCACCGGACCTCTAGTTGGGGCCAAATGAGAGAGGTTTGATGTTTATTGGTCCCCTTTGCATTTTGCGCCAAGCTTTGACCTTGGATTTAACTAATAAAATGTTAATGCATGTAAACAAAAATGTTGTGTAAGTCACCTTACGAAAACCAAATAATCCCAAAATACTTAGGCATGATGCATTAACTCCCTCCTTGTTTCTTATTTCGTGACATATCAACCATTGAGAGATGTGGGCCGTGCATGCTTTCAATGACTTGAGACTACCAAACATGACATGAAGTGTTTAGTTCATTGCATGTAATCCTATTAGTACTCTAGTTAGGAGTAGCAAAAAAACATTAAGTACTCTCGCCGATAGGAATAAAACACCATGTATTTATTTACAGAGGGAGTAGTACATTTTTGGTTGCATGCATTACTAGATATTGCTAGTCAAATACTAAAATCCAGATGGACGTGGTAGTACTCCTAAATCCAGACGGTGGTGCTACTAGTACTAGTAGTAGTACTACCAATGTAGGAGTAGTAGTAGGAGTACTAGCACTGTGCTGCTCCTCATAGTGGAGTGACAAGACCCTGCGCCGGAGATGACACCTGAGTATAGGCGGCATGTTCGGCATACCATAGTCAGCCTCACCGTCTGCAGTCACTATCATCATGGCTGTAGAGCTAGCCTGCTTACAACTAGCCATGTTCGGCATAACTTCCCGTGCATAGATGCCCGTGCATTGCACGGAATACCAAGATTGGGGGTGGACGGCTCCAGCAACGGCCATCGCGCCAGATTTTTCCACGGCCTCCTACTCCTAGATGTGGTGGGGAGGAGATGAGGCTGATTGTGAGAGATAAGGAGTTGTTTGTAAATAGGGAACAAGAGCGGGCATCTTTTTAAAAAAATGGAGAAGCTTGGTTTGTATGCGTCAGATCTAGATCCGACAACTATTGGTGAAAGATGGGAGGCACAACATCATCACCAACTCAGGACCTGTTTGATTCGAAGTATTTTGAAAACGAAGGAATAGGACACGGCAATATTACAAGTTTCAATTACAAATGTTAGGAGTAATGTTGCACCTACGAAGAGGGAATTACTAGGAAGTTTACGTAAGAACTTTCGTTACTTTAGGTGGATGTAGCATTATCGTACAAACTAAAATCCACCGCCCTGACAAGTCACTAATGGGAAAATAAGTTTTCAAGTCTCTGGCCACTTGATGTTTCAAAAACAAATTCAGCTTCTACGGAGAAATGAGCTCCACCGTGTACCCGCGCGGGTGTGGCTGGGCATGAAGCGTGAGTACGTGCACGGTGCAACTATTCTCTTCTTGTATACGTACACCACCTACGTGGGGTTGTGTGAGAGAGATACAAACCTAGGGAGATATAGTGTGTGGGTTCTTGAG